>NW_025744445.1:0-10535 GCF_021184085.1 Oncorhynchus gorbuscha | reverse complement strand
GTTAGCAAATAAAAATAAAAAAATATGCCATTTAGCAGACGCTTTATCCAAAGCGACTTACAGTCATGTGTGCATACATTCTACGTATGCGGTCCTGAATCGAACCCACTCACCCTGGCGCAAGCGCCATGCTCTACCAACTGAGCCACAGAAGGAGTGAGGAGTGAACAGATAAATGCTTTAGCTGTTCACCAGCAAGGTTTTCAAGTATTTTCAACAGGGGTGACAGCTGAGGATTGGCCTATAATTATTGGAGTTGATCTCCTCTTTAAACCCAGAACCCACCCTTTTAAAAGTGGTAGGACAAATGCTGATTTCAGATTTTCAGAATTTCACATTCCAGGGTTAGATTGAACAGAGATGTAAAGTGGTTCAGCTATGAATTCAGCTGGCAGATTTAAAAAGCAGGATCCAAAAGATCAGGACCTGCAGGTTTTCTCTGATCTAAGGATTTCAGGGCTTTTATGTACCACCTGCACTGAGAATGGCAAAAAGATACAAGTTTGACCAGCCTCACTGGTTCATCCACACAGGGTTGTACAGAGAGAGAGGACACTGAATCAATCAGCCTACCAGATGATACAAAGTGCTCATTGAAACAATTCAACATTTCAGTTGTCATATAAAGCAACAGAGTCCTTCAAAACACATGACGTTAATTCATTAACATTACTGTTTCCAGACATAGACTTAATAGCCTTCCAAAACTTCTAGGTTATTCAGGTTATCAGTGGTAACAGACATAAAATATTCATACTTGTCCTTCCTGAGAAGAAAATAACACTTGTTTCAGAAGCTGCCTAAAAAATAAGCCAATCAGCATCAGAACATGATTTCCTGGCTTTAGCCCAGGCTAGATTGCGGTCGTGAATAATACAAGACAGCTCAGAAGAAACCATGGATTATCCCGCCTTAACCCTGAATCTGCGGAATGGGGCATGTTTGTTTACTATTTGGAAAAAACCATCATGAAAGAATTTCCAGGCAGTTTCCACATCAGGGATAAGCTCAATCTTACTCCAGTCAAAATAAAACAAATCATGAAAGAAAGCCTGCTCATTAAAACACTTCAAATTTATCTTACGAATAAAACGTGGGTTTGTCTTAGAATCTTAGAACCTTAGTATTTCTAACAGCAATTATTACAAAAACACCAACCGCAGAATATTTATGTGAACATTTGTCAATATCAAATCAATCAGGGTAGATTTATCTGGGCATTTAAGATTTGGGTGAGTTAATCAATTGGCTTTAACTACAACATCAGTTGAGATCACGAAATCAAGATCATCTCACTGTAAACAAGTTTAGACATAAGGTGCAAATAAGAATTGTAAATCAGAATTTGTTCATAACTGACTTGCCTAGTGAAATAAAGGTTCAATTAAAAAAAAGAAAATATGGCACAGTACTTATAGAATGTTATGTGCTAGATGAATTGGGATGAAGTAGTCCTGGGTGCCTGGGGAAGGCTGGAGTCCTGTAATGGCTTGCTCAGCTCTCTCAGATTAATGAAGAGGAGTTTTATCAGTGTGTTCCTATTGATGAATGCACACTCTCCTTTATTCTGTTTATAGCTGCGGTTTTGAAGTTGATCAGCAGGAAAAAGCCCTTTTGAGCAACGTCAGATGAATCTGATGAGAGGACTGCTGATTTTGTGCCACACTCCTGAGGGGAAGCACTTCCGTAAAACACAACCTTGAAAACTGTACGGCATTGCTAATTCTAGGGCAATTACTTAATCGACCAACTCACAGGAGGATGCCATTCAAAACTGAATGTAGACAAACACACCGTCATCCATAGTTTCTCATTAGATCCGGAGTCATAGAAAACCCTGCTCTCAAAGTCATCCGGGGATGAACTCATTGACCACATAAATCAAATTTCATTTGTCACATGCTTTGTAAACAAGAGTAGACTAACAGTGAAATGCTTACTTACGGGCCCTTCCCAATAATGCAGAGAGAAAAGTACAAAAATAAATCATAATAAGAACACAAGGAATAAATACCCAATGAGTAACGATAACTTGGCTATATACACAGGGTACCGAATCAATTTGCAGGGGTGCGATGTAATTGAGGTAGATATGTACATTTATACAACGACTGGGTCTAATCCTGAATGCAGATGGGTTAAAACCGCATTCCAGTCGGTGTCTATTTTACAAGTTACCACCGGGTAAATCTTTGACAAAATGCCTATTTACTCTGACTGCGCAATCCACTGTCTCATCAGCCCAGCCAGGCAATTTATGAACTTAATCTCCACTATAAAAAGCATCTAGACATGATCTCACATTTATTTTAGACTAACATTTACTCTTCAACAGCGGAGATTTTATTCTAATACAAATACATTTCTAATGAAAAAATATAAAACAAAACAAAGTGCAGCTAGTTTGCAGTCTTTCCTGCTTCATTTTGAAGTGATTGTGTTAGTGGTGTTGTTGGCTAGCTCCTCTGAACAACAGTGTCCTGAATGGAGGCACATTTTCTAGTGGCAGGCAAAATTGCTTCCATTAACTCATTGTTATGGATGTATCTAAATAAATGTCACTATAAAACAGCTTAAACAAATACAAATACAGCTACTTTGCTGTTATTCTGGCGGCACTTTGTGACAATGTAATTTAGCCATAGTTGGCTATAGAGGTTGACCGATTATGATTTTTCAATGCCGATACCGATACCGATTATTGAGGACCAAAAAACAGATACCAAATAATTGACCGATTTATATATATATATATATATTTGTAATAATGACAATTACAATAATACTGAATGAACAATGAACACTTATTTTAGTTAATATTTAGTCTCAAGTAAATAATGAAACATGTTCAATTTGGTTTAAATAATGCAAAAACACAGTGTAGGAGAAGAAAGTAAAAGTGCAATATGTTCCATATAAAAAGCTCATGTTTAAGTTCCGTGCTCAGAACATGAGAACATATGAAAGCTGGTGGTTCCTTAACACAAGTCTTCAATATTCCCAGTTAAGAAGTTTTAGGTTGTAGTTATTATAAGAATTATGACGCGTTGACTATTTCTCTCTATACCATTTGTATTTCATATACCTTTGACTATTGGATGTTCTTATAGGCACTTTAGTATTGCCAGCCTAATCTCTAGAGTTCATAGGCTTGAAGTCAGTAAACACATAGAATTACGAGCCTTTGGTCATTAATATGGTCAAATCTGGAAACTATAATTTCGAAAACAAAAGGTTTATTCATTCAGTGAAATACGGAATCGTTACGTATTTTATCGAACAGGTGGTAACCTTGTTGTAAATATTGCTGTTACATTGCACAACCTTCAATATTATGCCATAATTATGTGAAATTCTGGCAAATTAATTACGGTCTTTGTTAGGAAGAAATGTTGCGGCCAAAACTGCTGCATATACCCTGACTCTGCTTGTACTGAACGCAAGAGAAGTGACACAATTTCCCTCATTAATATTGCCTGCTAACATGCATTTCTTTTAACTAAATATGCAGGTTTAAAAATATATACTTCTGTATATTGATTTTAAACAAGGCATTGATGTTTATGGTTAGGTACATTTGTGCAAAGATTGTTCTTTTTTCCCGCAAATGTGCTTTTATTAAATCATTACCCGTTTGGTGAAGTAGGCTGTGATTTGATGATAAATTATCAGGCACTGCTTTGATTATATGCAACGCAGGACAAGTTAGTTAACATAGTAATAATATCATCAACCATGTGTAGTTGATTAGTGATTATGTGAAGAGTTTTGTATAATATAAGTTTAATGCTAGCTAGCAACTTACCTTGGCTCCTTGCAGCCACAAGGTCCTTTTGATGCTACACTTGCATAACAGGTAGTCAGCCTGCCACACAGTCCCCTCATGGATTGCAATGTAATCGGCCATGCTGATTAATCGGTTGACCTCTAGTTGGATAGCTAGCAAGCAAGGGATAAGAACATTGCCAGCCAGTATGGCAATATAACATTTTATAATGACATTTTTTAAGGCTTTCCTCTGACACTGCCTTGTACAGAGGTCCTGGATGGCAGCGCGCTCGGCCCCAGTGATGTGCTGGGTGAAGACACTTGCCAGCTGGTCAGCGCATGCTGTGAGTACACATCCTGGTAATCTGTCTTGCCACGTGTCCTTGGGAATGTTAAACTTTATCACCAACATTTTTTGGAGCTGCATATTTATTTATGGAAATCCTCTCTCCCTACAAATTGACGTTTGCACTGCATTCTATCCTATAGCTATACAGCAAATCAGCAATCTGTTGGGTAGCTCAGTGGTTCTCAAACTTTTTGACCCCCAATCCCTAAAAAGTGGTTCACAGCTTGCGACCCCCGCACGCACACACACAGGGAGAACATGCGTGTGCAATCGCTGCGCAAAAATGTAGCCTGTCATTACAGCCACAAACAATGATGCATTTTCAAAATGCAAGATACAGAAATAAGGGCCCCCCCAAGTGGCGAAACGTACTAAAGCACTGCATCGCAGTGGCATCACTACGCTTGAGGCATCACTACAGACCCGGGTTCGATCCCAGGCTGTGTCATGTGACTGTGACCGAGAGACCCATGAGGCAGCGCACAATTGGGTTAGGGGAGGGTTTGGCTGGCCGGGATGTCCTTGTCCCATCGCACTCTAGCGACTCCTTGTGCTGAGCCAGCACGCTGACACATTGGTGCGGATGGCTTTCGAGCAGTGTGTCAAGAAGCAGTGCAGCTTAGCAGGGTTGTGGCTCTCAACCTTCACCAATTCCGAATCCCTACGGGAGTTACAGCGATGGGACAAGACTGTAACTACCAATTGGGGGAGAGGCGAATAATATAATTATTGTTCTAATGATTAAGATGCAGAAATAAAATGCGTTTCACACCTGTATTTTGAGCTGAAAGTCATCCATGTTAACGGTCGATATCAACTAGGGTTATGTCACATTGTCACCAGGTAGCCTATTGTTCTGTAGCAGATTGCTAAACTGTATTTTATATGGATAATATTTATGTAGGTAGGCTACTCAGTTTTTGCTTTGCAAAACCGGAGAAAATAAACAAACACTTTTGCTCACTAATCTGGATATGTGAGCCCGCCTGTAGTTCTGAAGCACAGATTAAATATTTTTGAAACAAGAACTTGAACTTGGTGCATATGTTAGTGACCAGATCGAATGAGCAAAGGTATAAATATAAAATACAAATGGAGGGCTAAACACTGAGCATACAAAACATTAGGAACACCTATTCTTTCCATGACAAAGACTGACTAAGTGAATCCAGGTGAAAGCTGTGACCTCTTACTGATGTTACCTGTTAAATCCACTTCAATCAGTGTAGATCAGTGGAGACTCTTCAGCGGAGGTGTAACAGTTTTACACTTCTTCTGAGGAGTAGGAAGGTTCGGACCAATATGCAGCGTGGTACGTATCCATAATACTTTTAATCCAGAATGAATACACAAACAAAAACAACCAAACGATCAGTTCTGACAACACTAACCAGAAAAACAGGCTACCTAAGTATGGTTTTCAATCAGAGACAACGATCGACAGCTGCCTCTGATTGGGAACCATACCAGGCCAAACACAGAAATACAAAACCTAGAACAAAACCATAGAATGCCCACCCCAACTCACGCCCTGACCAAACTAAAACAGAAACATAAGAAAGGAATTAAGGTCAGGACGTGACAGTACCCCCCCAGGGTGTGGACTCCGGCCGCAAAACCTAAACCCATAGGGGAGGGTCTGGGTGGGAATCTGTCCTCGGACCCTTGCAGCGGGCCCCAAATAGACGAGAGACTCTGGCAGCGCCGGAGTGAAGGGCGACTCTGGCAGCTCCGGACAGGAGGGAGAGTCTGGAAGCGCCGGACAGGAGGGAGAGTCTGGAGGGAGGAGACAGAGAGACAGCCTGGTCCTCGGAGGAGGCACAGGATAGACCGGGTCCGTGGAGGCGCACTGGAGGTCTCGAACTAAGGGCCTGCACAACCCGTCCTGGCTGGATGGTGATTTTACCCCGGCATGTGCGGGGCGCAGGTACAGGACGCACTGGGCTGTGCAGATACACGGGAGACACAGTGCGCAGAGCCGACGCAGGATATCCTGGCCCGAGGAGACGCACTGGCTGTCTGGAGAGCAGGGCTGGCACCAACCGCCCTGGCTGGATCCTCACCCTTGCCCAGCAGATGCGGGGAGCTGGGATGTAGCGCACCAGGCTAAGAACGCATACTGGGGACACCGTGCGCTTCACCGCATAATCCAGTGCCTGACCAGTATGACGCCCGCCACGGTAAGCACGGGGGAGTTGGCTCAGGTCTCCAACCTGACTCTGCCACACTCCCAATGTGCTCCCCAATTTTTTTGGGGGGGGGCTGATTAGTGTAGTCTTAGCTAGCTACATAGTTGTCTTTGCTGTCCTCGTATCCAAGATAATTGTGTAGTTTAGAGTGTGTAGTCTTAGAGTGATTATCTTAATTTACCGAGGTTAGCTAGCCAGCTATTTGTCGTCCTTAACGTAGGAGACACTGCTAGCTAGCCAACAGCTAGCCAACGTCTACCGAATAGAACTCAACAACCCGGTCGCATTCCGCTTCGCTCCACAGGTAGTATCACATTTTCATTTCATTTCATTACAGTACAACGGTTTGATTTGTTTGATCGTAGCTAGCTACATAGCTAGCTACATAGCCGTCTTTGTATCAAAGATAATTGTGTAGTCTAGAGCGATTTTCTAGGTTAGCTAGCCAGCTATTGTCGTTCTTTTAACGCAACTTAACGTAATCAACACTACTAGCTAGCCAGCTAGCCCCCGAATAGCAGCACTGTAGAAACTATTACACTCAACGGAACGACTTGATTAGTGTAGTGTCAACAACGTAGCCACTGCCAGCTAGCCTACTTCAGCAGTACTGTATCATTTTAATCATTTTAGTCAATAAGATTCTTGCTACGTAAGCTTAACTTTCTGAACATTCGAGACGTGTAGTCCACTTGTCATTCTAATCTCCTTTGCATTAGCGTAGCCTCTTCTGTAGCCTGTCAACTATGTGTCTGTCTATCCCTGTTCTCTCCTCTCTGCACAGACCATACAAACGCTCCACACCGCGTGGCTGCGGCCACCCTAATCTAGTGGTCCCAGCGCGCACGACCCACGTGGAGTTCCAGGTCTCCGGTAGCCTCTGGAACTGCCGATCTGCGGCCAACAAGGCAGAGTTCATCTCAGCCTATGCCTCCCTCCAGTCCCTCGACTTCTTGGCACTGACGGAAACATGGATCACCACAGATAACACTGCTACTCCGACTGCTCTCTCTTCGTCCGCCCACGTGTTCTCGCACACCCCGAGAGCTTCTGGTCAGCGGGGTGGTGGCACCGGGATCCTCATCTCTCCCAAGTGGTCATTCTCTCTTTCTCCCCTTACCCATCTGTCTATCGCCTCCTTTGAATTCCATGCTGTCACAGTTACCAGCCCTTTCAAGCTTAACATCCTTATCATTTATCGCCCTCCAGGTTCCCCGGAGAGTTCATCAATGCGCTTGATGCCTGATGAGCTCCTTTCCTGAGGACGGCCCCACCTCTCACAGTTCTGGGCGACTTTAACCTCCCCACGCCTACCTTTGACTCATTCCTCTCTGCCTCCTTCTTTCCTCCTCTCCTCTTGGACCTCACCCTCTCACCTTCCCCCTACTCACAAGGCAGGCAATACGATCAACCTCATCTTTACTAGATGCTGTTATTCCACTAACCTCATTGCAACTCCTCCAAGTCTCCGACCACTACCTTGTATCCTTTTCCCTCTCGCTCTCATCCAACACTTCCCACACTGCCCCTACTCGGGGATGGTATCGCGCCGTCCCAACCTCCGCCTCTCTCCCCCACTACTCTCTCCTCTTCCATCCTATCATCTCTTCCTCTGCTCAAACCTTCTCACTAACTCCTGATTCTGAATCTCCTCTCATCCCTCTGCATCCCTCCTCCATCCTCCAGGCCGGCTCGGTCCTCCCCCTCCCGCTCCGTGGCTCGACGACTCATTGCGAGCTCACAGAAACAGGGCTCCAGGCAGCCGAGCGGAAATGGAGGAAAACTCGCCTCCCTGCGGACCTGGCATCCTTTCACTCCCTCCTCTCTATTTTCCTCCTCTGTCTCTGCTGCTAAAGCCACTTTCTACCACTCTAAATTCCAAGCATCTGCCTCCTAACCCTAGGAAGCTCTTTGCCACCTTCTCCTCCCTCCTTCCTCCTCCCCCCTCCTCCCTCTCTGCAGATGACTTCTTTGCAACCATTTTGAAAAGAAGGTCGACGACATCCGATCCTCGTTTGCTAAGTCAAACGACACTGCTGGTTCTGCTCACACTGCCCTACCCTGTGCTCTGACCTCTTTCTCCTCTCTCCAGATGAAATCTCGCGTCTTATGACGGCCGGCCGCCAAACAACCCGCCCGCTTGACCCTATCCCCTCCTCTTCTCCAGACCATTTCCGGAGACCTTCTCCCTACCTCACTCGCTCATCAACTCATCCCTGACCGCTGGCTACGTCCCTTCCGTCTTCAAGAGAGCGAGAGTTGCACCCTTCTGAAAAACCTACACCTCGATCCCTCCGATGTCAACAATTACAGACCAGTATCCCTTCTTTTCTTTTCTCTCCAAAACTCTTGAACGTGCCGTCCTTGGCCAGCTCTCCCGCCTATCTCTCTGAATGACCTTCTTGATCCAAATCAGTCAGGTTTCAAGACTAGTCATTCAACTGAGACTGCTCTCCTCTGTATCACGGAGCGCTCTAGCACTGCTAAAAGCCAACTCTCTCCCTCTGCTCTCATCCTTCTAGATCTATCGGCTGCCTTCGATACTGTGAACCATCAGATCCTCCTCTCCACCCTCTCCCGAGTTGGGCATCTCCGCGCGGCCCACGCTTGGATTGCGTCCCTACCTGACAGGTCGCTCCCTGCCAGGTGGCGTGGCGAGAATCTGTCTCTCACCACGCGCTCTACCACTGGTGTCCCCCAGGCTCTGTTCTAGGCCCTCTCCTATTCTCGCTATACACCAAGTCACTTGGCTCTGTCATAACCTCACATGGTCTCTCTTATCATTGCTATGCAGACGACACACAATTAATCTTCTCCTTTCCCCTTCTGATGACCATGTGTGGCGTAATCGCATCTCTGCATGTCTGCAGACATATCAGTGTGGATGACGGATCACCACCTCGTTGAACCTCGGCAAGGACGGAGCTGCTCTTCCTCCCGGGAAGGACTGCCCGCTCCATGATCTCGCCATCACGTTGACAACCCATTATGTCCTCCTCCCAGAGCGCTAAGAACCTGGGCGTGATCCTGGACAACACCCTGTCGTTCTCAACTAACATCAAGGCGGTGGCCCGTTCCTGCAGGTTCATGCTCTACAACATCCGCAGAGGCCGACCCTGCCTCACACAGGAAGCGGCGCAGGTCCTAATTCAGGCACTTGTCATCTCCCCGTCTGATTACTGCACCCCATGTTGGCTGGGCTCCCTGCCTGTGCCATTAAACCCTACAACTCATCCAGAACGCCGCAGCCCGTCTGGTGTTCAACCTTCCCAAGTTCTCTCACGTCACCCCGCTCCTCCGCTCTCTCCACTGGCTTCCAGTTGAAGCTGTGTGCTCCCTGTGTGTGTTCGATCCCAGGCTGTGTCATGTGACTGTGACCGAGAGACCCATGAGGCAGCGCACAATTGGGTTAGGGGAGGGTTTGGCTGGCCGGGATGTCCTTGTCCCATCGCACTCTAGCGACTCCTTGTGCTGAGCCAGCACGCTGACACATTGGTGCGGATGGCTTTCGAGCAGTGTGTCAAGAAGCAGTGCAGCTTAGCAGGGTTGTGGCTCTCAACCTTCACCAATTCCGAATCCCTACGGGAGTTACAGCGATGGGACAAGACTGTAACTACCAATTGGGGAGAGGCGAATAATATAATTATTGTTCTAATGATTAAGATGCAGAAATAAAATGCGTTTCACACCTGTATTTTGAGCTGAAAGTCATCCATGTTAACGGTCGATATCAACTAGGGTTATGTCACATTGTCACCAGGTAGCCTATTGTTCTGTAGCAGATTGCTAAACTGTATTTTATATGGATAATATTTATGTAGGTAGGCTACTCAGTTTTTGCTTTGCAAAACCGGAGAAAATAAACAAACACTTTTGCTCACTAATCTGGATATGTGAGCCCGCCTGTAGTTCTGAAGCACAGATTAAATATTTTTGAAACAAGAACTTGAACTTGGTGCATATGTTAGTGACCAGATCGAATGAGCAAAGGTATAAATATAAAATACAAATGGAGGGCTAAACACTGAGCATACAAAACATTAGGAACACCTATTCTTTCCATGACAAAGACTGACTAAGTGAATCCAGGTGAAAGCTGTGACCTCTTACTGATGTTACCTGTTAAATCCACTTCAATCAGTGTAGATCAGTGGAGACTCTTCAGCGGAGGTGTAACAGTTTTACACTTCTTCTGAGGAGTAGGAAGGTTCGGACCAATATGCAGCGTG
>NW_025744444.1:0-10557 GCF_021184085.1 Oncorhynchus gorbuscha | reverse complement strand
GAGAGGGCAGGAGTAAGGAGGAATAGCAGAGAAACAGGAGAGGGGCAGGAGTAAGGAGGAATAGCAGAGAAACAGGGAAGTAAGGAGGGATAGCAGAGAAACAGGAGTAAGGAGGAATAGCAGAGAAGCAGGAGGAAATAGCAGAGAAGCAGTAGGGCAGGAGTAAGGAGGAATAGCAGAGAAGCAGGAGAGGGCAGGAGTAAGGGGAGGAATAGCAGAGAAACAGGAGTAAGGAGGGATAGCAGAGAAACAGGAGTAAGGAGAATAGCAGGAGGTGTAAGGAGGAACAGGATAGCAGAGAAGCAGTAAGGAGGGCAGAGAAGCAGTAGAGGAGGGTAAGGAGGATGGCAGAAAAGCAGTAGAGGGCAGGAGTAAGGAGGAATAGCAGAGAAGCAGTAGAGAGAGGTAAGGAGGAATAGCAGGCAGGAGTAAGGAGGGATAGCAGAGAAGCAGTAGTAAGGAGGGATAGCAGAAAAGCAGGAGTAAGGAGGATAGCAGAGAAGCAGTAGGAGGGATAACAGAGAAGCAGTAGAGGGCAGGAGTAAGGAGGGATAACAGAAGACAGTAGAGGGCAGGGAAGTAGGAGAATAGCAGAGAAGTAGTAGAGGAAGGAAGTAAGGAGGAATAGGGAGGAGTAAGGAGGAATAGCAGAGAAACAGTAGAGTAAGGAGGAATAGCAGAGAAGCAGTAGAGGAGGTAAGGAGGATAACAGAGAAGCAGTAGCAGGGTAAGGAGGAATAGCAGAAGTAGTAGAGGAAGGAGTAAGGAGGAATAGCAGAGAAGTAGTAAGGGAAGGAGTAAGGAGGAATAGCAGAGAAGCAGTAGAAGGCAGGAGTAAGGAGAATTGCAGAGAAGCAGTAGATGGAAGGAGTAAGGAGGGATAACAGAAGCAGGACTAAGGAGGAATAGCAGAAGTAGTAGAGGGAAGAGGTAGGAGGAATAGCAGAGAAGATAGAGAAGGAGTAGAATAGCAGAGAAGCAGTAGAGTAACTAGGATAGCAGAATAGCAGAGAAGCAGAGGGCAGGAGTAAGGAGGAATAGCAGAGAAACAGGAGGAATAGCAGGCAGGAGTAAGGAGGAATAGCAGAGAAACAGGAGGAGGGATAAGGAGGAATAGCAGAGAAACAGGAGTAAGGAGGAATAGCAGAGAAGCAGGTAAAGGAGGAATAGCAGAGAAGCAGTAGAGGGCAGGAGTAAGGAGGAATAGCAGAGAAACAGGAGTAAGGAGGGATAGCAGAGAAGCAGTAGAGGGCAGGAGTAAGGAGGGATAGCAGAGAAGCAGTAGAGGGCAGGAGTAAGGAGGGATAGCAGAGAAGCAGTAGAGGGCAGGAGTAAGGAGGAATAGCAGAGAAGCAGTAGAGGGCAGGAGTAAGGAGGGATAGCAGAGAAGCAGTAGAGGGCAGGAGTAAGGAGGGATAGCAGAGAAGCAGTAGAGGGCAGGAGTAAGGAGGAGTAGCAGAGAAACAGGAGTAAGGAGGAATAGCAGAGAAGCAGTAGAGGGCAGGAGTAAGGAGGAATAGCAGAGAAACAGGAGTAAGGAGGAATAGCAGAGAAGCAGGAGTAAGGAGGAATAGCAGAGAAGCAGTAGAGGGCAGGAGTAAGGAGGAATAGCAGAGAAACAGGAGTAAGGAGGGATAGCAGAGAAACAGGAGTAAGGAGGAATAGCAGAGAAGCAGGAGTAAGGAGGAATAGCAGAGAAGCAGTAGAGGGCAGGAGTAAGGAGGAATAGCAGAGAAGCAGGAGAGGGCAGGAGTAAGGAGGAATAGCAGAGAAACAGGAGTAAGGAGGAATAGCAGAGAAACAGGAGTAAGGAGGAATAGCAGAGAAGCAGGTGTAAGGAGGAATAGCAGAGAAGCAGTAGAGGGCAGGAGTAAGGAGGAATAGCAGAGAAACAGGAGTAAGGAGGGATAGCAGAGAAGCAGTAGAGGGCAGGAGTAAGGAGGGATAGCAGAGAAGCAGTAGAGGGCAGGAGTAAGGAGGGATAGCAGAGAAGCAGTAGAGGGCAGGAGTAAGGAGGAATAGCAGAGAAGCAGGAGTAAGGAGGGATAGCAGAGAAGCAGTAGAGGGCAGGAGTAAGGAGGGATAGCAGAAAAGCAGGAGTAAGGAGGGATAGCAGAGATGCAGTAGAGGGCAGGAGTAAGGAGGGATAACAGAGAAGCAGTAGAGGGCAGGAGTAAGGAGGGATAACAGAGAAGCAGTAGAGGGCAGGAGTAAGGAGGAATAGCAGAGAAGTAGTAGAGGGAAGCAGAGAAGCAGTAAGGAGGAAAGGAGCAGAGAAGCAGGAGTAAGGAGGGATAGCAGAGAAGCAGGAGTAGAGGGCAGGAGGAGTAAGGAGGAATAGCAGAGATGCAAGCAGGAGTAGAGGGAAGGAAGGGAGGGATAACAGAGAAGCAGTAGAGGGCAGGAGCAAGGGGAGGAATAATAGTAGAGAAGGAGTAAGGAGTAGAAGGGAAGGAGTAAGGAGGAATAGCAGAGAAGCAGTAGAGGGGAAGGAGTAAGGGAGGAATAGCAGAGAAGCAGTAGAGGGCAGGAGTAAGGAGGAATTGCAGAGAAGCAGTAGAGGAAGGAGTAAGGGAAGGATAACAGAGAAGCAGTAGAGGGCAGGAGTAAGGGGAGGAATAACAGAAGAAGTAGTAGAGGGAAGGAGTAAGGAGGAATAGCAGAGAAGCAGTAGAGGGAAGGAGTAAGGAGGGATAGCAGAGAAGCAGTAGAGGGCAGGAGTAACTAGGGATAGCAGAGAAGCAATAGAGGGCAGGACTAAGGAGGAATAGCAGAGAAGCAGGAGTAAGGAGGAATAGCAGAGAAGCAGGAGTAAGGAGGAATAGCAGAGAAACAGGAGTAAGGAGGAATAGCAGAGAAGCAGGAGTAAGGAGGAATAGCAGAGAAGCAGTAGAGGGCAGGACTAAGGAGGGATAGCAGAGAAGCAGGAGTAAGGAGGAATAGCAGAGAAGCAGGAGTAAGGAGGAATAGCAGAGAAGCAGGAGTAAGGAGGAATAGCAGAGAAGCAATAGAGGGCAGGACTAAGGAGGAATAGCAGAGAAGCAGGAGTAAGGAGGGATAGCAGAGAAGCAGTAGAGGGCAGGAGTAAGGAGGAATAGAAAGATTCTTAGAAATATTGATAGAGAGATTGTTAGAGAGATTGATAGAAAGATTGTTAGAGAGATTGATAGAGAGATTGTTAGAGAGATTGATAGAGAGATTGTTAGAAAGATTGATAGAAAGATTGATAGAGAGATTGTTAGAAAGATTGATAGAAAGATTGATAGAGAGATTGTTAGAGAGATTGATCGAGAGATTGGTAGAGAGATTGTTAGAAAGATTGATAGAGAGATTGTTAGAGATTGTTAGAGAGATTGTTAGAGAGATTGTTAGAGAGATTGTTAGAGAGATTGTTAGAGAGATTGTTAGAAAGTTTGATAGAGAGATTGTTAGAGAGATTGATCGAGAGATTGGTAGAGAGAATGTTAGAAAGATTGATAGAGAGATTGTTAGAGAGATTGTTAGAGAGATTGTTAGAGAGATTGTTAGAGATTGTTAGAGAGATTGTTAGAGAGATTGTTAGAAAGTTTGATAGAATAAGAAAGTGACAGACATTTTCAATGTATTGCATGATTTTCTTTCTTCATAATCCATTCTATACACTTTTTTTGTGTGCTTCTCACAAATGTACAATAAGCAATTTGTGTCCCTTTCACAATAATCTGAGATACTGGGTTTGCTCCCCTCTTCCTATTTCTCTTTATCTTTCCCACTTTCCCATCCCGTTAAGATAGAAATACCTACAACAGCACCATTGTGTAATGACACCATGAAAAGTAATGCACCTAAGTTGAGATCTGGTGTTCAGAGGCGTATGTAGCGGGGGCTACTAACAATCACGGATTGCAAAAAGAAAGCCAGTAATGTTGTGGACACTGCCTACTGGACGAGCTAAAAAACCTTTCCTCCCGCTTCGAACACGATGACTCTGAGCTGCCGAGGACAACGAGGTCTTCACAGAGGATGTATTTTTTGTTACCTTTATTTAACCAGACAAGTCAGTTAAGAACAAATTTTTATTTACAATGACCGCCTAGGAACAGTGGGTTAACTGCCTGTTCAGGGGCAGAACGACAGAGTTGTACCTTCTTAGCTCGGGGATTTGAAATTGCAACCTTCCGGTTTACTAGTCCAACGCTCTAACCACCAGGCTACCCTGCCGCCCCATGTATGTATGTAGTTATTCAACTGTGTTAACCCTGGCGAGGCTGCCGGCCATAGCCGCGTCCTCAGAGCATGTTCAGAGCAGCTAGCTGTTGTGTTTTTCTGACATTTTCAATCTCTCTCTAGTCTAGGCTGTTATTTCCAGCTGCTTCAAGATGTCCACTATCATCCCATGCCCAAGAAAGGGAAAGTAACTGAACTGAATGATTGCTGACCCGTAGCACTCACTTCCGTCATCATGATGACAAAATCGCCATTGCACTGCACACAAACCTCACCCACTTGGACAAAAGGAATGCATATGTGAGGATGCAGTTCATCAACTACAACTCGGACTTCAATACCATAATGCCCTATAAGCTCATCACAAAGCTCACGACCCTGGGACTGAACTCCTCCCTATGCAACTGGGTCCTGGACTTCCTGACGTGCCACCTCCAGGTGGTGAAGGTTGGCAACATTACCTCCTCCACACTAATACTCAACACGGGGTCCCACAAGTTTGCGTCCTCAGTCCCCTCCTGTACTCCCTGTATACCCATGACTGCGTGGCCTCACACAGTTCTATTTGACCTAGATTGTTTGTGTGTATGCATTGATATGTAGGCTACGTGTGCCTTTAAAAAAAAAGTTATGTAGTGTTCTTGTCTATTGTTGTTCTGTATTATGTCATTCTGTATTATGTTTCATGTATTGTGTGGACCCAAGGAAGAGTAGCTGTTGCTTTTGCAACAACTCATGGGGATCCTAATATAATACCAATACCAACCCCATCATGAAGTTCGCTGATGACACGACAGTAGTAGGCCTGATTACCAACAACAACGAGACGTCCTAGAGAGTGGAAATAGACACTGACGATGAGGTGCCAGGTAAACAACCTCTCCATCAAAGTCAGAAAAACTTTCCTTTACCCGTCAACTTTCCTTTACCATTCACAAGAGGCTGAAACCAGAGATCTGTATATAATGAGGAGATGCTCATGTCTCCGACCTAACAATGGGAGTCGTTGTCCCAAAGGCAGAAAGGCAGGCGACAAGCTTAAGTTCTGCATATTATGTCCATAGAATATTGGGCTTATTCTGGACAGATTTTGGAGAGAATGAGCCCTCTTGCTTTGAAATTCTCTCAATGGAGATTATTTGGTTCTTTCCTCCTTCTATCCCTCTCTCTCCCCCTCCCTCTCTCACTCTCTCGCTCTCTCTTCTCTCTATCGTTCCGTTCCTGCTCCCAGCTGTTCCTATTCCCCTAATCATCATTTAGTCTTCCCACACCTGTTCCCGATCCTTTCCCCTGATTAGAGTCCCTATTTATTCCTTTGTGATCCGTTCCTGTCCCGTCGGTTCCTTGTTTTGTATTCACCATGCTGTGATTGTGTTTCGCCCTGTCCTGTCGTGTTTTTTGCCTTCATCAGATGCTGCGTGTGAGCAGGTGGCTCTATCAACTACGGCCTGCGCCTACCCGGCGACCTGCAGTCTGTGGCCGCTTCTCTAGTTATTCCCCTCTACAGACTAGAGGATTTTTGTTATTCCCTGTTTGGATTTAAATAAACTCTGTTTCTGTTAAGTCGCTTTTGGGTCCTCTTTCACCTGCATGACAGAAGGAACCGACCAAGGAATGGACCCAGCGACTTCAGACGCTCGTTACACTGCCGTCGAGATCCAAGGAGCCATGCTCGGCAGACACGAGCAGGAATTGTCTGCTGCTCGCCATGCCGTGGAGAACCTGGCCGCTCAGGTTTCCGACCTCTCTGGACAGTTCCAGAGTCTACGTCTCGTGCCACCTGTTACTTCCTGGCCTGCCGAGCCTCCAGAACCTAGGGTTAATAACCCACCTTGCTACTCCGGGCAGCCCACTGAGTGCCGCTCCTTTCTCACGCAGTGTGAGATTGTGTTCTCTCTCCAACCCAACACATACTCTAGAGAGAGAGCTCGGGTTGCTTACGTCATTTCACTCCTTACTGGCCGGGCTCGAGAATGGGGCACAGCTATCTGGGAGGCAAGGGCTGATTGCTCTAACAAATTCCAGAACTTTAAAGAGGAGATGATTCGGGTTTTTGACCGTTCAGTTTTTGGTGGGGAGGCTTCTAGGGCCCTGGCTTCCTTATGCCAAGGTGAACGGTCCATAACGGATTATTCCATTGAGTTTCGCACTCTTGCTGCCTCTAGTGAGTGGAACGAGCCGGCGCTGCTCGCTCGTTTTCTGGAGGGACTCCACGCAGTGGTTAAGGATGAGATTCTCTCCGGGAGGTTCCTTCAGATGTGGACTCTTTGATTGCTCTCGCCATCCGCATAGAACGACGGGTAGATCTTCGTCACCGGGCTCGTGGAAGAGAGCTCGCATCAACGGTGTTTCCCTGCTCCGCATCGCAACCATCTCCCTCCTCTGGCTTTGAGACTGAGCCCATGCAGCTGGGAGGGATTCGCATCTCGAATAAGGAGAGGGAACGGAGGATCACCAACCGCCTGTGCCTCTATTGCGGAGTTGCTGGACATTTTGTTAATTCATGTCCAGTAAAAGCCAGAGCTCATCTGTAAGCGGAGGGCTACAGGTGAGCGCAACTACTCAAGTCTCTCCATCAAGGTCCTGTACTACTTTGTCGGTCCACCTACGCTGGACCGGTTCGGGTGCTACATGTAGTGCCTTGATAGACTCTGGGGCTGAGGGTTGTTTCATGGACGAAGCATGGGTTCGGAAACATGACATTCCTTTCAGAGAGTTAGATAAGCCTACGCCCATGTTCGCCTTAGATGGTAGTCATCTTCCCAGTATCAGATTTGAGACACTACCTTTAACCCTCACAGTATCTGGTAACCACAGTGAGACTATTTCTTTTTTGATTTTCCGTTCACCGTTTACACCTGTTGTTTTGGGTCATCCCTGGCTAGTATGTCATAATCCTTCTATTAATTGGTCTAGTAATTCTATCCTATCCTGGAACGTTTCTTGTCATGTGAAGTGTTTAATGTCTGCCATCCCTCCCGTTTCTTCTGTCCCTACTTCTCAGGAGGAACCTGGCGATTTGACAGGAGTGCCGGAGGAATATCATGATCTGCGCACGGTCTTCAGTCGGTCCCGAGCCAACTCCCTTCCTCCTCACCGGTCGTATGATTGTAGTATTGATCTCCTTCCGGGGACCACTCCTCCTCGAGGTAGACTATACTCTCTGTCGGCTCCCGAACGTAAGGCTCTCGAGGATTATTTGTCTGTGTCTCTTGACGCCGGTACCATAGTGCCTTCTTCTTCTCCGGCCGGGGCGGGGTTCTTTTTTGTTAAGAAGAAGGACGGTACTCTGCGCCCCTGCGTGGATTATCGAGGGCTGAATGACATAACGGTTAAGAATCGTTATCCGCTTCCCCTTATGTCATCAGCCTTCGAGATTCTGCAGGGAGCCAGGTGCTTTACTAAGTTGGACCTTCGTAACGCTTACCATCTCGTGCGCATCAGAGAGGGGGACGAGTGGAAAACGGCGTTTAACACTCCGTTAGGGCATTTTGAGTACCGGGTTCTGCCGTTCGGTCTCGCCAATGCGCCAGCTGTTTTTCAGGCATTAGTTAATGATGTTCTGAGAGACATGCTGAACATTTTTGTTTTTGTCTATCTTGACGATATCCTGATTTTTTCTCCGTCACTCGAGATTCATGTTCAGCACGTTCGACGTGTTCTACAGCGCCTTTAGAGAATTGTCTCTACGTAAAGGCTGAGAAGTGCTCTTTTCATGTCTCCTCCGTTACTTTTCTCGGTTCCGTTATTTCCGCTGAAGGCATTCAGATGGATTCCGCTAAGGTCCAAGCTGTCAGTGATTGGCCCGTTCCAAGGTCACGTGTCGAGTTGCAGCGCTTTTTAGGTTTCGCTAATTTCTATCGGCGTTTCATTCGTAATTTCGGTCAAGTTGCTGCCCCTCTCACAGCTCTTACTTCTGTCAAGACGTGTTTTAAGTGGTCCGGTTCCGCCCAGGGAGCTTTTGATCTTCTAAAAGAACGTTTTACGTCCGCTCCTATCCTCGTTACTCCTGACGTCACTAGACAATTCATTGTCGAGGTTGACGCTTCAGAGGTAGGCGTGGGAGCCATTCTATCCCAGCGCTTCCAGTCTGACGATAAGGTTCATCCTTGCGCTTATTTTTCTCATCGCCTGTCGCCATCTGAGCGCAACTATGATGTGGGTAACCGTGAACTGCTCGCCATCCGCTTAGCCCTAGGCGAATGGCGACAGTGGTTGGAGGGGGCGACTGTTCCTTTGTCGTTTGGACAGACCATAAGAACCTTGAGTACATCCGTTCTGCCAAACGACTTAATGCCCGTCAAGCTCGTTGGGCGTTGTTTTTCGCTCGTTTCGAGTTTGTGATTTCTTACCGTCCGGGTAGCAAGAACACCAAGCCTGATGCCTTATCCCGTCTGTTTAGTTCTTCTGTGGCTTCTACTGATCCCGAGGGGATTCTTCCTTATGGGCGTGTTGTCGGGTTAACAGTCTGGGGAATTGAAAGACAGGTTAAGCAAGCACTCACGCACACTGCGTCGCCGCGCGCTTGTCCTAGTAACCTCCTTTTCGTTCCTGTTTCCACTCGTCTGGCTGTTCTTCAGTGGGCTCACTCTGCCAAGTTAGCTGGTCATCCCGGTGTTCGAGGCACTCTTGCGTCTATTCGCCAGCGCTTTTGGTGGCCGACTCAGGAGCGTGACACGCGCCGCTTCGTGGCTGCTTGTTCGGACTGCGCGCAGACTAAGTCGGGTAACTCTCCTCCTGCCGGTCGTCTCAGACCGCTCCCCATTCCTTCTCGACCATGGTCTCACATTGCCTTAGACTTCATTACCGGTCTGCCTTTGTCTGCGGGGAAGACTGTGATTCTGACGGTTGTCGATAGGTTCTCTAAGGCGGCACATTTCATTCCCCTCGCTAAACTTCCTTCCGCTAAGGAGACGGCACAAATCATTATTGAGAATGTATTCAGAATTCATGGCCTCCCGTTAGACGCCGTTTCAGACAGAGGCCCGCAATTCACGTCACAGTTTTGGAGGGAGTTCTGTCGTTTGATTGGTGCGTCCGTCAGTCTCTCTTCCGGGTTTCATCCCCAGTCTAACGGTCAAGCAGAGAGGGCCAATCAGACGATTGGTCGCATACTACGCAGCCTTTCTTTCAGAAACCCTGCGTCTTGGGCAGAACAGCTCCCTGGGCAGAATACGCTCACAATTCGCTTCCTTCGTCTGCTACCGGGTTATCTCCGTTTCAGAGTAGTCTGGGTTACCAGCCTCCTCTGTTCTCATCCCAGCTTGCCGAGTCCAGCGTTCCCTCCGCTCAAGCGTTTGTCCAACGTTGTGAGCGCACCTGGAGGAGGGTGAGGTCTGCACTTTGCCGTTACAGGGCACAGACGGTGAGAGCCGCCAATAAACGCAGGATTAAGAGTCCAAGGTATTGTTGCGGCCAGAGAGTGTGGCTTTCCACTCGCAACCTTCCTCTTACGACAGCTTCTCGTAAGTTGACTCCGCGGTTCATTGGTCCGTTCCGTGTCTCCCAGGTCGTCAATCCTGTCGCTGTGCGACTGCTTCTTCCGCGACATCTTCGTCGCGTCCATCCTGTCTTCCATGTCTCCTGTGTTAAGCCCTTTCTTCGCACCCCGTTCGTCTTCCCTCCCCCCTCCCGTCCTTGTCGAGAGCGCACCTATTTACAAGGTACATAAGATCATGGACATGCGTTCGGGACGGGGTCACCAATACCTAGTGGATTGGGAGGGTTACGGTCCTGAGGAGAGGAGTTGGGTTCCGTCTCGGGACGTGCTGGACCGTTCACTCATCGATGATTTCCTCCGTTGCCGCCAGGATTCCTCCTCGAGTGCGCCAGGAGGCGCTCGGTGAGTGGGGGGTACTGTCATGTTTGTCATTTATTATCATGTCTTGTCCCTGTGCTCCCCATGCTATTCGTTTCCCTCTGCTGGTCTTATTTGGTTCTTTCCCTCCTTCTATCCCTCTCTCTCCCCCTCCCTCTCTCACTCTCTCGCTCTCTCTTCTCTCTATCGTTCCGTTCCTGCTCCCAGCTGTTCCTATTCCCCTAATCATCATTTAGTCTTCCCACACCTGTTCCCGATCCTTTCCCCTGATTAGAGTCCCTATTTATTCCTTTGTGATCCGTTCCTGTCCCGTCGGTTCCTTGTTTTGTATTCACCATGCTGTGATTGTGTTTCGCCCTGTCCTGTCGTGTTTTTTGCCTTCATCAGATGCTGCGTGTGAGCAGGTGGCTCTATCAACTACGGCCTGCGCCTACCCGAAGCGACCTGCAGTCTGTGGCCGCTTCTCTAGTTATTCCCCTCTACAGACTAGAGGATTTTTGTTATTCCCTGTTTGGATTTAAATAAACTCTGTT
>NW_025744443.1:0-10579 GCF_021184085.1 Oncorhynchus gorbuscha | reverse complement strand
GTCCTCAAAGTGGGCAAAAAAGTTAATGAGTCTGCCTGGGAGCAAGACATCCTGGTCCATGACGGTGCTGGTTTTCTTTTTGTAATCCGTGATTGACTGTAGACCCTGCCACATACCTCTTGTGTCTGAGCAGTTGAATTGAGATTCTACTTTGTCTCTATACTGACACTTAGCTTGTTTGATTGCCTTGCGGAGGGAATTGTTACACTGTTTGTATTCGGTCATGTTTCCAGTCACCTTGATCTGATTAAAAGCAGTGGTTTCAATTTCACGTGAATGCTGCCATCAATCCACGGTTTTTGGTTTGGGAATGTTTTAATCGTTGCTATGGGAACGACATCTTCAACGCACATTCTAATGAACTCGCACACCGAATCAGGGTATTCGTCAATGTTGTTGTCTGACGCAATACGGAACATATCCCAGTCCACGTGATGGAAGCAGTCTTGGAGTGTGGAATCAGATTGGTCGGACCAGCGTTGAACAGACCTCAGCGCGGGAGCTTCTTGTTTTAGTTTATGTCTGTAGGCAGGGATCAACAAAATGGAGTCTTGGTCAGCTTTTCGGAAAGGAGGGCGGGGCAGGGCCTTATATGCATCGCGGAAGTTGGAGTAGCAATGATCCAAGGTTTTTCCAGCCCTGGTTGCGCATTCGATATGCTGATAAAATTTAGGAAGTCTTGTTTTCAGATTATCCTTGTTAAAATCCCCAGCTACAATGAATGCAGCCTCCGGATATATGGATTCCAGTTTGCAAAGAGTCAAATAAAGTTAGTTTAGAGCCATCAATGTTTCTGCTAAGCGGGGGAATATATACGGCTGTGATTATAATCAAAGAGAATTCCCTTGGTAGATAATGCGGTCTACATTTGATTGTGAGGAATTCTAAATCAGGTGAACAGAAGGACTTGAGTTACTGTATATTGTTGTGGCCACACCATGTCACGTTAACCATAAAGCATACGCCCCCGCCTCTCTTCTTACCAGAAAGATGTTTGTTTCTGTCGGCGCGATGCGTGGAGAAACCAGCTGGCTGCACCGTCTCCGATAGTGTCTCTCCAGTGAGTCATGTTTCCGTGAAGCAAAGAACGTGACAGTCTCTGATGTCCCTCTGATGCTACCCTTGCTCGGATTTCATCAACCTTGTTGTCAAGAGACTGGACATTGGCGAGGAGAATGCTAGGGAGTGTTGCACGATGTGCCCGTCTCCGGAGTCGCTTCGTTTTCTCCTTTTTCGAAGTCGTTTTTTGGGGTCGCCGGCTGGGATCCATTCCGTTGTCCTGGGTGAAAGGCAGAACACAGGATCCGCTTCGCGAAAGTCATATTCTTGGTCGTACTGATGGTGAGTTGACGCTGCTCTTATGTTCAGTAGTTCTTCTCGACTGTATGTAATGAAACCTAAGATGACCTGGGGTACCAATGTAAGAAATAACACGTAAAAAAAACAAAAAACTGCGTAGTTTCCTAGGAACGCGAAGCGAGGCGGCCATCTCTGTCGGCGCCGGAAGTCTATTGTCTATTGTTGTGACTTAGATGAAGATCAGATCAAATTTGATGACCAATTTATACAGAAATCCAGGTAATTCCAAAGGGTTCACATACTTTTTCTTGCCACTGTACATATAGCTGATACTGATGTTGGCATTTCTAGCTAATATCTGCAGATCAAGATATGCTTACCGGTATATTGTGCATCCTTACATCCGACCTGTGATTTATTATTATTATTTTTTTATTCCACCCTGTTCATGGGCCAAAGCGTTGGAACATATGTAGAATGGCAGGAAATTAGCTTTGTTTTTTTATGGAAGGAGCACAATCCATGGAAAAGTTAGCTTGCTAGTTAGCTAGCTATTCTGTAAGCTAGCTTGACATGCAAGAAAGTAATTGAAACAAGTTGAGCCATGGTGGGGAAATACCCCCCACCCCCCCCACACACACACTCTCTCTCCCATACACACTCTTACATACACAGAAAAAAATGTTTTACAATCCTTGTGGGGAACAAACAATTGATTCCCAAACCTAACCCTCGACCCCAAACCCCTAACCCTGAACCTAACCCTTACTCCTAAACCTAAACCCTAACCTTAATTCTAACCCTAATTGTATCCCTAACCTATCCCCTAAGCCTAAAATAGCCTTTTAATGTGGTGACCGGCCAAATGTCCCCACTTCTCCAGGACTTCTGGTCCCCACAAGGATAGTAAAACCAAGAACACCCACACACACACACAACACCTGCTGGTTCACTCATACACTGACACATCACACTCTTACCCTTCCTTGAGCTCTACCCCCCTTCTCTTTGTTTCATGATTTCCTCCCTGCTTTTTAGTTTGTCATTGTTTTCTTTGGATATCTGTTGTTTTGTTTTGTTTCTATAATTGTAAAGTGACTTTGGGTCCTTGATAAGCACTTTATAAGTCCCATGTATTCTTCCTCTTCTTCTTCTCATCAGATTCCATGCCCCTTATTCAAAGGTTTACCACCATGTCTCTTTACATCCGCTGGAGTCCAATAGTACTACTTCCTAGTGTTGGGTTCTATATTTTGAACATTGAGATATTAAATGAATGAGAAAGAAGCATAGAATCAAAGGACAAAGTTAAGGGTTCTCTGTAGAAGGACAGATATCTGTGGAATGTGTTGGGGGACGGGAGCAGGGCACCGTGTTGATACAGGGAAGACAGATGGATATCTGTGGAATGTGTTGGGGGACGGGAGCAGAGCACCGTGTTGATACAGGGAAGACAGATGGATATCTGTGGAATGTGTTGGGGGACGGGAGCAGAGCACCATGTTGATACAGGGAAGACAGATGGATATCTGTGGAATGTGTTGGGGGACGGGAGCAGAGCACCGTGTTGATACAGGGAAGACAGATGGATATCTGTGGAATGTGTTGGGGGACGGGAGCAGAGCACCGTGTTGATACAGGGAAGACAGATGGATATCTGTGGAATGTGTTTGGGGACGGAGCAGAGCACCGTGTTGATACAGGGAAGACAGATGGATATCTGTGGAATGTGTTGGGGACGGGAGCAGAGCACCGTGTTGATACAGGGAAGACAGATGGATATCTGTGGAATGTGTTGGGGGACGGGAGCAGAGCACCGTGTTGATACAGGGAAGACAGATGGATATCTGTGGAATGTGTTGGGGACGGGAGCAGAGCACCGTGTTGATACAGGGAAGACAGATGGATATCTGTGGAATGTGTTGGGGGACGGAGCAGAGCACCGTGTTGATACAGGGAAGACAGATGGATATCTGTGGAATGTGTTGGGGGACGGGAGCAGAGCATCGTGTTGATACAGGGAAGACAGATGGATACCTGTGGAATGTGTTGGGGGACGGGAGCAGAGCACCGTGTTGATAAAGGGAAGACAGATGGATATCTGTGGAATGTGTTGGGGGACGGGAGCAGAGCACCGTGTTGATACAGGGAAGACAGATGGATATCTGTGGAATGTGTTGGGGGACGGGAGCAGAGCACCGTGTTGATACAGGGAAGACAGATGGATATCTGTGGATTGTGTTGGGGACGGGAGCAGAGCACCGTGTTGATACAGGGAAGACAGATGGATATCTGTGGAATGTGTTGGGGGACGGGAGCAGAGCACCGTGTTGATACAGGGAAGACAGATGGATACTGTGGAATGTGTTGGGGGACGGGAGCAGAGCACCGTGTTGATACAGGGAAGACAGATGGATATCTGTGGAATGTGTTGGGGGACGGGAGCAGAGCACCGTGTTGATACAGGGAAGACAGATGGATATCTGTGGAATGTGTTGGGGGACGGGAGCAGAGCACCGTGTTGATACAGGGAAGACAGATGGATATCTGTGGAATGTGTTGGGGGATGGGAGCAGAGCACCGTGTTGATACAGGGAAGACAGATGGATATCTGTGGAATGTGTTGGGGGACGGGAGCAGAGCACCGTGTTGATACAGGGAAGACAGATGGATATCTGTGGAATGTGTTTGGGGACGGGAGCAGAGCACCGTGTTGATACAGGGAAGACAGGTGGATATCTGTGGAATGTGTTGGGGGACGGGAGCAGAGCACCGTGTTGATACAGGGAAGACAGGTGGATATCTGTGGAATGTGTTGGGGGACGGGAGCAGAGCACCGTGTTGATACAGGGAAGACAGATGGATATCTGTGGAATGTGTTGGGGGACGGGAGCAGAGCACCGTGTTGATACAGGGAAGACAGATGGATATCTGTGGAATGTGTTGGGGGACGGGAGCAGAGCACCGTGTTGATACAGGGAAGACAGATGGATATCTGTGGATTGTGTTGGGGGACGGGAGCAGAGCACCGTGTTGATACAGGGAAGACAGATGGATATCTGTGGAATGTGTTGGGGGACGGGAGCAGAGCATCGTGTTGATACAGGGAAGACAGATGGATACCTGTGGAATGTGTTGGGGGACGGGAGCAGAGCACCGTGTTGATACAGGGAAGACAGATGGATATCTGTGGAATGTGTTGGGGGACGGGAGCAGAGCACCGTGTTGATACAGGGAAGACAGATGGATATCTGTGGAATGTGTTGGGGGACGGGAGCAGAGCACCGTGTTGATACAGGGAAGACAGATGGATATCTGTGGATTGTGTTGGGGGACGGGAGCAGAGCACCGTGTTGATACAGGGAAGACAGATGGATATCTGTGGAATGTGTTGGGGGACGGGAGCAGAGCACCGTGTTGATACAGGGAAGACAGATGGATACTGTGGAATGTGTTGGGGGACGGGAGCAGAGCACCGTGTTGATACAGGGAAGACAGATGGATATCTGTGGAATGTGTTGGGGGACGGGAGCAGAGCACCGTGTTGATACAGGGAAGACAGATGGATATCTGTGGAATGTGTTGGGGGATGGGAGCAGAGCACCGTGTTGATACAGGGAAGACAGATGGATATCTGTGGATCAGGAGGTGAGGGGTGAGGTCAGCTCCCCTTAAGGGAGTAATCAGGGTCAGTATCTGGTTGCCGTCTTTCTCTTGGGCATAAACAAAGGACTGGAGAGAAGGAGTGTTTTAAGTAGGATGTTCATAACCAATGGAGAGAAATATTTTGCCGTCTGATTACAGCTGTACAGAACCTTTAAAATTGGTTTAAGCTTCTCTAGTGTCCGTGGGTTATTTACTCTGGAAAATAAGAACCTAACACTAGTAATCTACTCAGATTTGCAAAGCTTAGAATGCGCTCATCCCACGCCACACTGCATCATCAATCATCCATCCTTACACACAGTCAGTCATTATTACAGCCCGGGTGTTCTGAGAGGACGGAGCTCAGGGATGAGCTGGTTCGAAAGTGTTGGGCTGGGATAGCTGGAGCTGTAACTGGCTGCGCGGACTAAATTAAATGACATTTTGTTGGACACATATATTTATCAGATGTTATTGTGGGTGTAGCGAAAAGCATGGCCAGCTCAGCCGGGGGGGAGCACTGCTGAGTCCTACACACATTGACATTCCACTTTTCCACATGGTTTGGTCCATTAATTCATTGAGGTAGGACAGGGCCTGTGGACTCATCCCCCATCCTCCCTCCCTCCCCTCGCCACACCACCCCACCCCAGCCCTCCCAGCTGCAGTGACTCCCTCTGTGAGCCTCACCACCACTGGCTCGCTCTCTGTGTATGAACGAGCATAGCTAACAACTCTTCCCATCCTTATGCACCAAAAAAGAGTTTGGTTGGATGATTCCGTGGGTTTTACCACACTGTCATATTCAGTCGTGGGTGTATCATGTATATGAATTACAGGGGTGTAGTTTGTGGTGTTCCTTCATGACAGCAGGACATTTGGTTTAGATGAGCATTTCCTATTTATTTTATACTTGTTGAGGGAGTAGGGTTCTTCCGAAGAGGAGAGGCGAAACGGATCAGAGGACCAATATGCGGCGTGGTAAGTGTCCATGGTTCTTTTTAATACGTTAAGGTACACATGAACAACTGACTACAAAAAACAAGAAATGTGCAAACTCAAAACAGTCCTATCTGGTGCAAAGACAGAGACAGGAACAATCACCCACAAACACACAGTGAAACCCAGGCTACCTAAGTATGATTCTCAATCAGAGACAACTAATGACACCTGCCTCTGATTGAGAACCATACTAGGCCGAAACATAGAAATACCCAAATCATAGAAAAACAAACATAGACTGCCCACCCAACTCACGCCCTGACCATACTAACTAAATACAAAACACAGGAAATAAAGGTCAGAACGTGACACGTTTGGTAACTTTCAAGTTTGTATTTTATTTGATCAGATTATCTAGAGCCTTTTTTGATACTCCAGATAATCACAGGTGTCTGTATTTATGTCTGATCCTCTGTGAGGCCTTATCACATGTAAAATATATAATATAGGCCAAATAAAATAAAATGACAAAGCTGTGAAACATTATCCTAAATATAAACCATTAACTTAGTGAATACCGTTGGTGTTCAATGTGAGGTTTTCAGCATTAAAAATACTATATATTTTTTGACATACTTTAATTTATTTTACTATCTCAATATGTATTTGTTTTAAATGTTTTGGTGCCAAAATGGTGGCAGTTGTGAAAAAGTCAATAGTTGGAAGAGTGGCTTGGTTCATTGAAAATAATGCCATTGTTGACTAGATGCTTTTTTTTTCATTAATTAGGCTATTTTCACTTGAACTATATGGTCTATCCACTAGAAACTCAAGGTCAATATGGACACACACAAAAAATGACTACTATAAATGAATACATTTTTATAAATTACCAAAGTTACCATAGATTGCCATAGATTACCAAAATTACTTACGATTCCAGATCTTTGGGAAATTACCGTTAGCCTTGCAACTCTAGGCCAACTTGTCGTCATCCATGTTATACAGTTGAAGTCAGAAGTTTACATACACTTAGGTTGGAGTCAGTAAAACTCGTTTTTCAACCACTCCACAAATTTCTTGTTGGTAAACGACAGTTTTGGCAAGTCGGTTAGGACATCTACTATGTGCATGACACAAGTCATTTTTCCAACAATTGTTTACAGACAGATTATTTCACTTATAATTCAATGGATCACCATTCCAGTGGGTCAGAAGTTTACATACAAAGTTGACTGTGCATTTAAACAGCTTGGAAAATTCCAGAAAATGATGACATGGCTTCAGAAGCTTCTGATAGTCCAATTGACATAATTTGAGTCAATTGGAGGTGTGCCTGTGGATGTATTTCAATGCTTACCTTCCAGCTCAGTGCCTCTCTGCTTGACATCATGGGAAAATCAAAAGAAATCAGCCAAGACCTCAGAAAAACAATTGTAGACCTCCACCTCGGCAATTTCCAAACACCTGAAGGTACCAAGTTCATCTATACAAAATATAGAATGCGAGTATAAACACCATGGGACCAAGCAGCAGTCATACGCATTCTGTCTCCTAGAGATGAACGTACCTTGGTGCGAAAAGTGCAAATCAATCCCAGAACAACAGCAAAGGACCTTGTGAAGATGCTGGAGGAAACAGGTAAAAAGTATCTTTTTCCACAGTAAAACAAGTCCTATATCTACATAACCCGAATGGCCGTTCAGCAAGGAAGAAGCTACTGCTCCAAAACCTCCATAAAAAAAGCCAGACTACGGTTTGCAACTGCACATGGGGACAAAGATCTTACTTTTTGGAGAAATATCCTCTGGTCTGATGAAACAAAAATGGAACTGTTTGGCCATAATGACCATCGTTATGTTTGGAGGAAAAAGGGGGAGGCTTGCAAGCCGAAGAACACCATCCCAACCGAAGCACGAGGGTGGCAGCATCATGTTGTGGAGGTGCTTTGCTGCAGGAGGGACTGGTGCACTTCACAAAATAGATGGCATCATGAGGTAGGAAAATTATATGGATATATTGAAGCAGCATCTCAAGACATCAGTCAGGAAGTTAAAGCTTGGTTGCAAATGGCTCTTCCAAATCAACAATGACCCCAAGCATACTTCCAAAGTTGTGGCAAAATGGTTTAAGGACAACAAAGTCAAGGTTTTGTAGTGGCCATCGCAAAGCCCTGACCTCAATCCTATAGAAAATTTGTGGGCAGAACTGAAAAAGCGATTGCAAGCAAGGAGGCCTACAAACCTGACTGAATTACACCAGCTTTGTCAGGAGGAATTGGCCAAAATTCACCCAACTTATTGTGGGAAGCATGTGGAAGGCTTCCCAAAACGTTTGAAGTTAAACAATTTAAAGGCAATGCTACCAAATACTAATTGAGTGTATGTAAACTTCTGACTCACTGGGAATGTGATGAAAGAAATAAAAGCTGAAATAAATAATTTTCTCTACTATTATTCTGACATTTCACATTCTTAAAATAAAGTGGTGATCCTAACTGACCTAAAACAGGGAGTTTTATTTGGATTAAATGTCAGGAATTGTGAAAAACTGCATTTAAATGTGTTTGGCTAAGGTGTGTGTAAACTTCAGACTTCAACAGTATATCTGTTTTGTTCTGATCTTTACCAGGAGTGGAACATGACGTATTATGATTCCAAGGCAGAGCTAGACTATGTGAGTAGAAAGTGAAAAGCTCATTTCTACACATCCTCTCTCATTTGTTGGTAAAGCTTTTGAAATCTGCTGAAGAATGAAGTGGTAGTAATATTGTGTGTGTGCATGTGTGAGTGTGTATGTATCTACGTGTGTACGTGTGTTAGCAGTACTCCCTGCAAGATGGTGATGGGGAAACAGTGAGCCCTCCACTACAGGTGGAGTTTGTGTATGACCCTAACTTCAAAAATAAGGTCAACTACTCCTTCACAGCCGTTCAGATCCCCACAGACATCTACAAAGGAGGTGAGTTTCGCATTAGTGCAATGGACAATGAATGTCTTGTTATTATGTTATTTAGCAGTCATTTGCTGCTCAGTTGAGACTATGGCCCTGTACACACTTAGGTAGTACAACTGATTTACAACACATTTGACACAATGGTTGTGAAACAACTAATATTTTGGCATAGTTTATCTCCTCAATTATGCTTGTGATAATTTTTTTGGTGCAGAAAAACTCCATACCAAATGCTTTGTGTGTGTAAAAGGCTAGAGTGTTTTTCAATCTTAATTTAGACAGGTGGAAAGTATAATGTTTACAAGTTAGAAGTGGGATTAGAGGTGGGATTATGCGCTTAGGAGACTGCAACACTACCGCCACACCATGACAGGTACAGAGCCTATAAAATGTCTTCACCCCCTTGAACTTTCTTCACATTTTGTTGCGTTAAAAAGTGTGAATGAAATAGATTTAGTTCTATTTTTTTGGCATTGATCCTCACAAAATACTTTATTGTAAAAGTCAAAAGAAAATTCTACACAATTTGACAAATTAATACAAATTAAATAACAAAAATATAGTCGTGAGTACGTATTCATGCCCTTTGTTTAGGCAAGTCTAAATTAGTTCAGAAGTAACATTTTGCCTAACAAATAACATAATAAATTATGACTCACTCTGGATTTTTTTATGACTACCCCCTTCCCCTGTCCCTCATACATACAACATATGTAAGGTCCCTCAGTCAAGTATTGAATTTCAATCACAGATTTAACTACAAAGACCAGGGAGCTTTTCAAAAGTCTCATAAAGAAAAGGGCAGTGATTGGTAGATGGGTACCAATAACAAATCAGACATTGAATATATCTTTAAGCATGGTCAAGTTAATAATTATGCTGTGGATGATGTATTAAACCACCCACACACACCACAGATACAGCCTTCCTTCTGAACTGAGCTGCAGGAGAGGAAGGAAACTGCTTAGGGATGTAACCATGCCACCAAAACATTATAAATAACATGGATCAATGGACAATAATGAACTAAATGAAAGAATGAAAAGAAGAATACAAATACACAAAACATGCATCTGTATGCAACAAGGCACTAAAGTTATACTGAAAATGCAAAGCCTTATGTTTGGGGCAAATCCAACACAGCACATCACTGAGTAACTGTGTCATGCAGGTGAAAGAGGACCCAAAAGCGACTTAACAGAAACAGAGTTTATTCAAGTCCAAACAGAAAACGACAAATCCTGAATCCTTAACAGGAAATGTCCAAACAGGGAATAACAGAAATCCTCTAGTCTGTAGAGGGGAATAACAGGAGAAGCGGCCACAGACTGCAGGTCGCTTCGGGTAGGCGCAGGCCGTAGCTGACAGAGACACCTGCTCACACGCAGCATCTGATGAAGGCAAAAACACGACAGGACAGGGCGATACACAATCACAGCACGGTGAATTCTAAACAAGGAACCGACGGGACAGGAACGGAACACAAAGGAAGAAATAGGGACTCTAATCAGGGGAAAGGATCGGGAACAGGTGTGGGAAGACTAAATGATGATTAGGGGAATAGGAACAGCTGGGAGCAGGAACGGAACGATAGAGAGAAGAGAGAGCGAGAGAGTGAGAGAGGGAGGGGAGAGAGAGGGATAGAAAGAGGGAAAGAACCTAATAAGACCAGCAGAGGGAAACGAATAGAATGGGGAGCACAGGGACAAGACATGATAATAAATGACAAACATGACAA
>NW_025744442.1:0-10580 GCF_021184085.1 Oncorhynchus gorbuscha | reverse complement strand
TTTCAGAGTTTTGATGTCTTCACAATTATTATACTATGTAGAAAACCCCTTGAATGAGTTGGTGTGTCCAAACTTTTGACTGGTACTGTACATGTTATAAATCCCCATTCACATGTTTGTTACTCTATGAGGCCTGACAGGTAGTCTGGGTGACAGTCTGTCAAAATGCATCCTGAGGTTTTTAAGGGACTGGGTGGCAGGTTTTGGGAACTGCAGGATCTCTCGTCTGGGGATCTTCTGGAGGCAGTTGATAAGACCTGGTCTCTGTGTCTTCAGTTTCCATCTTTTCTCGTGCAAGCTGCCTTGGCTGCCTGTTCCGATTTCTGGGCCGCCACACACACATACACGCACACACATAAATACACGTACACGCACGCACACACTGAAAGGGCTTTGCCAATACAGTTGCAAGAAAAAGTATGTGAACCCTTTATAATTACCTGGATTTCTGGATAAATTGGTCATAAAATTTGATCTGATCTTCACAAGTCACAACAATAGGCAAACACAGTCTGCTTAAACGAATAATAATAATAATAATAATAATATATGCCATTTAGCAGACGCTTTTATCCAAAGCGACTTACACAAACCATTTTTCTTTTCACATCTTTGTTGAACTCACCGTGTAAACATTCACAGTGTAGGGTGGAAAAAGTATGTGAACCCTTGGATTTCATAACTGGTTGACCCTCCTTTGGCAGCAATAACCTCAACCAAACGTTTTCTGTAGTTGCGGATCAGACCTGCACAACGGTCAGGAGGAATTTTGGACCATTCCTCTTTACAAATGTTTCAGTTCAGCAATAATCTTGGAATGTCTGGTGTGAACCGCTCTCTTGAGGTCATGCCACAATCGGGTTGATTGAGGTCAGGACTCTGACTGGGCAACTCCAGAAGGCGTATTTTCTTCTGTCGAAGCCATTCTGTTGTTGATTTTGGGTTGTTGTCCTGTTGCATCTCCTAACTTCTGTTGAGCTTCAATTGGCGGACAAATAGCCTTACATTCTCCTGCAAAATGATAAACTTGGGATCTAATTTTTCCATCGATGATAGAAAGCTGTCCAGGCCCCGAGGCAGCAAAGCAGCCCCAAACCATAATGCTCCCTCCACCATAGTTTACAGTTGGGATGAGGTTTTGATGTCAGTGTGCTGTGCTTCTTTTTCTCTACACATAGTGTTGTGTGTTCTTTCCAAACAACTCAACTGTAGTTTCATCTGTCCACAGAATATTTTGCCAGAACATCCAGGTGTTCTTTTTGAATACTTCAGATGTGCAGCAATGTTTTTTTTGGACAGCAGTGGCTTCTTCCGTGGCGTCCTCCCATGAACACCATTCTTGTATAGTGTTTTACGTATCGTAGACTCATCACAAGAGATGTTAGCATCTTCCAGAGATTTCTGTAAGTCTTTAGCTGACACTCCAGGACACTCTGCAGTCATCTTTGCAGGACGGCCACTCCTAGAGAGAGTAGCAACCGTGCTGAACTTTCTCCATTTATAGACACTTTGTCTTACCGTGGACTGATGAACATCAAGACCATCAGAGATACTTTTGTAACCCTTTCCAGCTTTATGCAAGTCAACAAATCTTCCTAGATCTCATTTGTTCAAGGCATGGTTCACTTCAGGCAATGCTTCTTGTGAATAGAAAACTCAAATGTTGTGAGTGTTTTTTATAGGGCAAGGCAGCTCTAACCAACATCTCCAATCTCATCTCATCGATTGGATTCCAGGTTAGCTGACTCCTGACTCCAATTACCTTTTGGAGAAGTCATTAGCCTAGGGGTTCACATACTTTTTCCAACCTACACTGTGAATGTTTAAATTATGTATTCAATATAGACAAGGAAAATACAATACTTTGTGTGTTATTAGTTTAAGCACACTGTGTTTGTATATTGTGGTGACTTAGATGAAGATCAGATCAAATGTTATAACCAATTTATGCAAAAATACAGGTAATTCCAAAGGGTTCACATACTTTTTTTGCCACTGTACATCACATTGAGCTGCATGTATTGCTTAGACTATTTCATTCACCTCCTAACCTCAACCTCCTTCCCTGTCTTAACTTTTTCATTTCAGCTCATTTATTCCTGACTTCCCAGTCGTCTTGAACTCACTGAAGTTAAGTTTTCGCAGTTCCGAGTTAACAGTTGTTTTGAGCACGACACAAATCATGCTTCATTGACAGCAAGGCCAATGTTGAATGATTTATCCCCTTTATCCCAGATTTGGGACCACACAGCCGGGGTGGCAGGGTAGCCTAGTGGTTAGAGCGTTGGACTAGTAACCGGAAAGTTGCGAGTTCAAGCTGACAAGGTACAAATCTGTCGTTCTGCCCCTGAACAGGCAGTTAACCCACTGTTCCTGTCATTGAAAATAAGAATTTGTTCTTAACTTACTTGCCTGGTTAAATAAATAAAATAAAATAAATTAAACAGCCACTGTCACTGATTCCTTCCAAACCACTCATTGTTGAATGTGGGATTTCCAACTTTGCGTAATGTTTATGTCCAATGGCCGATGAGCACCGATATGTTTTATCTATAATTTATCTTCATTATTTCTCTTCATATGACAAGGATTAAAAAGGATTTGCCAGTAGATTGTCGGCTTGATTGATGATGATGACTAACTAAGATTTTGAAAGTATGGTGTTGACATGATCAGTCCAATCAAAGCTACTGTACATTTAACGTGATTTGACGTCATTTTATCTGTGGCCAATGACCTTGATGCTTCTTGGATGGGCACTTCTAATGTAATCTATGGCAGCACCCAAAGGGTTAGAATTCTAGAGGTGTAGCGCTCGTCCTCTTCTTCTGACGAGGAGTAGCAAGGATTGGACCAAAGCGCAGGGTGGTACGTGTTCATGGCGATATTTATTTAACTCAGAACACTAAAACAAAAATAACAACGAGAATGATGCGAAACGAAACAGTCTTGTCTGGTGACATACACAGAGACAGAAAGTAAACACCCACAAAACACAAGTGGGAAAAAGCTCCCTAGTATGATTCTCAATCAGAGACAACTAACGACACCTGCCTCTGATTGAGAACCATACCAGGCCAAACACAAAAACACAACATAGAAAACGGAACATAGACAAACTCCACCCAACTCATGCTCACCATACTAAAAACAAAGACATAACAAAGGAACTAAGGTCAGAACATGACAAGAGGTCTACCCTTAGACTTGGCAGCATTGTAGTGTCCCCATAAGTGACAGAACACTGAGCCAATCACAGCACAATGCTGTCAGCCAAGACTAGATAATTAATTAATTCATTCATTCATTTTATTTTACCTTTATTTAACTAGGCAAGTCAGTTAAGAACAAATTCTTATTTTCAATGACGGCCTAGGAACAGTGGTTTAACTGCCTTGTTCAGGGGCAGAACGACAGATTTTTACCTTGTCAGCTCGGGATTCGATCTTGCAACCTTCGGTTACTAGTCCAACGCTCTAACCACTAGGCTTGATGAATGTCCACAGCCAGACAATAACAGTCATCATGATTTCCATGTAGAAGGCGATTTTACATAGACAACAAGACAACTTTGTGCATCACCTTTAAAGTGGTGCATAATCATCCATATTTGCATTGCATTTTCAGTGCATTCTCTGACACACATATGATGTCATCATGTGTCTCAGTTGGCCAAAGAGGACAGCAGCAATCAGTCTAACTCTAATTCAATCAAAAATCTAAATGTAATTTACAGACACTAATTATCCTGGATTGGGATATTTCAATGTGTACTTGACAGGGCTTGTGAATTGCAGAGGGGAGAACAAAATTACCTTCTGCTGTCATTGATTCTGTGGTGTACAGGTAACCATTGTAGAATATTCAGGAAGTTCATCTTAAAGCACAGGCTGAGGGGGTAATTTCTTAAAAATGGTGTATAAATTCAGCCTATCCTAACACATCTTTTAATGTAGATAGATATCTCCCTTGGCACACATCAGAAAAATTGAGAATACTTCAGAGTGTCAGAGTGCTTGAGGCGTCACTACAGACCCTTGCTCTATCCCAGGCTGTGTCATATCCGACCGTGACTGGGAGTCCCATAGGGCTGCGCACAATTGATCCAGCGACGTCCGGGTTAGGGGAGGGTTTGACCGGGGGGGCTGTACTTAGCTCAAGAGCGTTCTAGCGACTCCTTATGGCTGGCTGGAGGGTAGGTGGGACATAGTCACAGGGTAGGTTAGACATAGTCCCAGGCTAAATTGGGAAATAGTCTCAGGGACTACGTCTAACCTAGGAGGTCAAAAGGGGGGTGAGTGTAACGGATGTGAAACGCTAGCTTAGTTAGCGGTGGTGCGCGCTAAATAGTGTTTCAATTGGTGACGTCACTTGCTCTGAGACCTTGAAGAAGAGGTTCCCCTTGCTCTGCAAGGGCCGCGGCTTTGTGGAGCGATGGGTAATGATGCTTTCGTGGGTGACTGTTGTTGATGTGTGCAGAGGGTCCCTGGTTCGCGCCTGGGTATGGGCGAGGGGACGGTCTAAAGTTATACTGTTACATGAGGGTAGATTAGACATAGTCTCAGGGTAGGTTAGACATAGTCCCAGGGTAAATTGCACATAGTCCCAGGGTAGGTTAGACATAGTCCCAGGATAGGTTGGAACACTCATCAGCTCAAGCTGTTGTCTTGCCTTTGAAAGACACCCTTATTCTTTTGTCAGCTGATAAACACTCACATAGACAGAACTACACACACATACGCAAGCACGCACGCACACACACACACACAGACACACACACACACTTGAAGACAAACACGTGTAATATGGTGATGTGTGTCAGTGTTCGCCACACTTTCTCTCCCCACTGCCACACACACACTCCAACCTTCATCACACATCGAGGGGAATAATGCCCTTGAATGGCCTCCTTCCTCTTTCTTATAATTTAAACTCATACTGTGGAAACTATTCCATGTGTGTGATGTACTGAAATCAATATTTTGTCTAAAGAGGATAAGCCTTGGGAAGAGAGGAAATGAAGGCAGCATATTACTGTATAGTGGTATTTAATTAAGTGATAATGCCAGAGAAGCCCGTGTTTGAGGATATATTGGCACGGGTGTTGTAGGCCCGAGACGAAGTGGACGCGACCCAGTCGTTCTTTCTAAATGTAACATTGCCATACCAACTGGCAACGTTCTTCCTTATCCCTTGCTTGCTATATAGCCAACTGCGGCTAACTTACAGGCACGTCAAAAGTGCAGTCAGAATAACAGTTAAGTAGCTGCTTTTGCATTTGTTTAAGGTGTTTTTTTCAGTGGCATTTATTTTATATCAATGAGCTAATGAGACGCGATTTAAAATAAATGTAAGATAATGTCTTGATGTTTTTTATAATGGAGATCAAGTTTATAAATTGCCTGGCTGGGCTGATGAGACAGTGGATTGTGGGCGCGTGTGTTTGTGGGTGGGCATGTGTGTTTGTGCGTGTGTGACAGCAGCTCTGTTTTGATTCATTCCAGGGCATCAATGTGTATATGAAATTCCAAGCTGCTTCGCTACCGGTTGGGTTTGAAAAAGAATAACGTGGTAAATTCAAAACTGAGCCAAGTTCCCTACAAGAGCCTGACTGGACTGAACCCCGACTACTTCTTAATTAACTTGTCTCTATCAGGGTTGGAGTCAATTCCACAAATTCAATTCCCTCTCCTGTAAATTCCATCAATTAAATTCCAAATTCAATAGCAGTTCTTCAATCCAGAGTCAATTCAACTCATCTCAAATTCCAATTCTATTCTGCCACAACAATTCCCTCAATTCAATTAATCAAAAATTACATTTCAAGTCAATTAAAAAATAAATTCCTAATTCATTATTCTGCCACAACAATTCACATAATTATATTCCTCTCTACACCAATTCCCTGAATTTAAATTCCTTCACTTCTTTCAACTCAAACCAAACTCAACCCGACTATGTCAATTCATGACAGATTCCAAAGACAAACTTAACCTATTAACAAACTAAGAAGGAATATTCCTGGTAAACCTCGAAATGTCCCCTGAATTCTGAAAACGTACAGGAATTTAGGGAATTAGCTAAAAATGTAAAATAAAAAATAATACAATATGATGCTTTTCAAATTAAAACATACAATCATGAAGATGTAAATCATTGTCCTAAATATAACCCATCCAATTAGTGAATATCATCGATACATTAAAACTGTTTAATATGAACAACATGAAATATTGCAGAAAATGCTAAATACTCTATTCCATTACTGTATTATGCATTATTACATTATTCAGTTTTTCTCCCAATTGGTTTGGAACATTGTTTGGGGAACAAAGCTTCATGCTCTAAAAACAATTACAAGATTAGCCAAACTTTTTTTTAACGAGATAGGGAAACACCTAAGACACATTTGCTTCAGATATGTAGGGTTACCCGACATCTGCATGAAGGTTGTTTTGACAGTGTCGGAGGTGGAACAGTGTTAGAGCTGTCAAATCCATAAGTGACTCCTGCATTATACCTAAAGCGACATTGCCATTGGCTGCAAGGAGTTGCATTAACAGAAATCCTCATGCAGCCTTGTTAGCAAGTTGGAACACTGTAATGTGACATGTCATCTACACCTCAATTACACCTCTATTTTGTTTCATTATTTCTATATAGCCTCAATTCTTGTTCTGAACTTTTAATTTTCTTACTTATCTGTTTTCATAAAGGGTAACATTTGAAAGATAATACAGTTGCAGTCAAACGTTTAGACACACCTACTCATATAAGGGTTTTTCTTTATTTTTACTATTTTCTACATTGTAGTATAATAGTGAAGACATCAAAACTATGAAATAACACACGGAATCATGTAGTAACCACAAGACATGGCGTTGGAACCAAAATCTCAAATTTGGACAGATCAGACCAAAGGACAGATTTCCCCTGGTCTAATGTCCATTGCTCTTGTTTCTGGCCCAAGCAAGTCTCTTATGTTTATTGGTGTTCTTTAGTAGTGGTTTCTTTGCAGCAATTCAACCATGAAGGCCTGATTCACTCAGCCTCCTCTGAACAGTTGCAACATGTCTGTTACTTGAACTCTTTGAATTATCTATTTGGTCTGCAATCTGAGGTGCAGTTAACTCTGCAGCAGCAGTAACTCTGGGTCTTCCTTTCCTGTGGCGGTCCTCATTTCATCATAGCGGTTGATGGGTTTTGCGACTGCATTTGAAGAAACTTTCAAAGTTCTTGAAATTTTCCAGATTGACTGACCTTCATGTCTTAAAGTAATGATGGACTGTCGTTTCTCTTTGCTTATCAGAGCTGTTCTTGCCATAATATGGACATAATATGGTCTCTTACCAAATAGGGCTAGGCCACCCCTACCTTGTCACAACACAAGTGATTGGCTCAAATGCATTAAGAAGGAAAGAAATTCCCCAAATGAACTTTTATCAAGGCACACCTGTTAAATGAAATACATTCCAGGTGACTACCTCATGAAGTTGGTTGAGAGAATGCCATGCGTGTGCAAAGCTGTCATCAAGGCAAACGGTGGCTACTAAGAATCTCAAATCTAAAATATATTTTGATTTGTTTAACACTTGTTTGGTTACTACATGATTCCATATGTTATTTTATAATTTTGATGTTTTCACTATTATTCTACAATGTAGAAAATAGTAAAAATAAAGAAAAAGCCTTGAAAGAGTAGGTGTGTCCAAACGTTTGTTTGGTACTGTATTTTTTATCTAACTTTAGACATGTCAGTTAAAATCAAATTCTTATTTGCAATGAAGGTTTACACTGGCCAAACCTGGACAACCTTGGGCCAATTGTGCACCACCCTCTGCGATTCCAAATCACGGCCTGTTCTGATACAGCCTGGATTCAAACCAGGATGTGAGGAGATGCTGTATATTAACTTAGACACACACTTGGTGAATGCTACAAGATTGATAATATTTGAATGTAACAACCATGTTTCTGTAACTAGCAAACACAGGCATGGGTCATAATTCCAACGTTCGCTAACAGACACTCTGGGATCTATGCAGATAATTGCCTACGTTTGTATATATCCCAGTGTGCTGTTAGATTGAGGTTTGGAATTACCACCCATGACTGTGTTTATTATTGACAGTGAATTAGTCATTGCGTTCACTTCGACATTCAGCCTTTCATCAAGGGCTACATAAAATGTAATTGTAAGTGTGTTCAAATATAGAGATTTGCCTTTTTTCTTCCTGCTACAGTAAAATGTTACCTTTGGCTTGCACACCACCTCAAAAATATTATCAAAAATATGACGACCTCTAGGTGGTGTTTAATTCCTGTTGAAATCTAGCCAAACTGCAGATCTGTTACATTTTGAATTGCTTTGGATAAAAGTGTCTGCTAAATGGCATATGTTGTAGTTGTATAAACCAATACAGAATAATTGAGTAAACAATAATAAGTGGAATTTGAATTTAGCCTCCATTTAAAGGGATAGTTCACCCAAATTAAAAAAATCACAATGTTCAGTGACTGCTTAACGGTAAGGAAACCAATATCTAATTTGGGTGAAATAAGTATGTATATAATTATAATGATTTGATTTAAAACAACGTTGCTTTGAATTTAATTGCTAAATGCATTAACTCCGGTAACTGGAATTTGCACAATTATAATACAACCTATGTTTTAAAACATGTTTCATGCTTTCAAATTCAAATCAATTCAGACAGACTAAATTCAGGAATTGAATTGGAATTGGCTGACTGGATGACTGGCTGGGCAACTGGCTGGATGACAGCTGGCCGGCTGGCTAACTGTGCTGGCTGACTGGCTGTGATGGCTGGCCGACTGACCGCCAACTGTGCTGACCGACTGTGCTGAGCCACTGACTGGCCAACTGTGCTGACCGACTGTGCTGACCGACTGTGCTGGCCGGCTGTGCTGACCGACTGTGCTGGCAGACAGTGCTGGCTGGCTGACTGGCTGATAAGCAGTTCCTCATCATCCATCATTGTCTATCAGAACACAACAGACCACTGCTGTTACCATGGCAGCTAAACGTTACATCCAATCTATTCTTCTAATTGACAATAAGTCTTACAAGGGGTAAAATTATGACTACAATAGCGTGGGTGTCTCATTCTTACTGTAGACTACATAGACCAGTATAGGACATAAATACTGTATCTTACATACTCCATTGGTAGAGCCCTCCAAACTTGAAAAAACGGAAAGACTTCCAGGTGTCTGCAGTCCCCATGAACCAAGATGGTTCCTCTGCAGTCCCCATGAACCAGGATGGTTCCTCTGCAGTCCCCATGAACCAGGATGGTTCCTCTGCAGTCCCCATGAACCAGGATGGTTCCTCTGCAGTCCCCATGAACCAAGATGGTTCCTCTGCAGTCCCCATGAACCAAGATGGTTCCTCTGCAGTCCCCATGAACCAAGATGGTTCCTCTGCAGTCCCCATGAACCATAATTCAAACAGCCATGTCCTCTACCTACCGAATTTGAGTCTGGATGTGCAGGTTTATAGACGAGGCAGTCCGCTCTGGGCATGTTGGAATCAGTGAAAATCTTGGTGTCCTTGAAAAACTCTTCTTCCCAATTTATCTGATCACCCATTAGTGTTCTTGTAAGTCAACTAATGATTTACAAGAACAGGTGCTAGAGCTGTGTTTTGGGGACAGGGGTGTTATGCTACTATTAAATCAAAGGCCCAGTGGGTGTTTCATGTCTGTGTGTTTGTTTGTGGGTGCGTGTGTGCGTATGTGCGTGCATGCATGTTTGCGTAATATGGGGTCACGGACACAATAAGCTCTCTAGAGAGGAGCCAGATTAAATGTTTAATTCATAGACTCTACGTGTGTGATTCCCAGAAAATGGTCACAGCCCCTCTTTGCTCTACCATATGTAGAACTAATATATCAAAACTTGACAGTGAGGAATCTCACTGAAGAGTTGATGTTCCAAAACAAATGTGCTTCCTTTTCACTTTCCATTCACCAGTGGAATACCATGGCCTTTTATCTCAATATACTATACTTTTATTCTTAATCCACAGAAGACTGTTGGGAACCTTGTGTATTAATCAAAGAAGTTGAAAAATGAACCTGGCACACAGTTAAACATCTGTTATATATGGCTCTCACATGGACTGATGTAACATAAATGAGTCACCATTGCAGTATGTAAATCTGCTCCAGAGGCAGTACAGCATGTACAGATGTAGGATCCTAATTTCAGCTTGTTTGCTACAGCAGGAAAATAATCCTGCAGCAACATTAAATGTGAATTATTATGTGGATTATAATTCATTTACATTTTTTGTAAGGGTTAATACATTTTTCTTAAGGGAAAATCAAGTCTGAAATTTCAGTGGAAATTACAAACTTCAGGAGCCGTTTTAAACCTGCATTGCATAAATGTTCTCCTGCAACATGGTGATCAAATTAAGATCCTACATCTGTACTGCAGACTGTACAGCATCACCATGGAAAGAACAATTCCTCATTAAAATGTTTCTAGCCATAAAAAAATGTACCAGTGTATCACCAAACATGATCTCATCTTAAACCATATATATTTCAAAT
>NW_025744441.1:0-10619 GCF_021184085.1 Oncorhynchus gorbuscha | reverse complement strand
CCTACAAACCTGACTCAGTCACACCAGCTCTGTCAGGAGGCCTACAAACCTGACTCAGTCACACCAGCTCTGTCAGGAGGCCTACAAACCTGACTCAGTCTGACCAGCTGTAACAGGAGGCCTACAAACCTGGGACTCAGTCACACCAGCTCTGTCAGGAGGCTCTGACAAACCTGACTCAGTCACACCAGCTCTGTTGTGAGGCTTTCTGGCAAACTGACCTCCAGTCACCCAGCTCTGTCAGGAGGCCTACAACCTGACTGCTTCACACTAGCTCTGCTCAGGGAGGCCTACAAACCTGACTCAGTCACACCAGCTCTGTCAGGAGGCCTACAAACCTGACTCAGTCACACCAGCCCTGTCAGGGAGGCCTACAAACCTGACTCAGTCACACCAGCTCTGTCAGGAGGCCTACAAACCTGACTCAGTCACACCAGCTCTGTCAGGAGGCCTACAAACCTGACTCAGTCACACCAGCTCTGTCAGGGAGGCCTACAAACCTGACTCAGTCACACCAGCTCTGTCAGGAGGCCTACAAACCTGACTCAGTCACACCAGCTCTGTCAGGAGGCCTACAAACCTGACTCAGTCACACCAGCTCTGTCAGAGGCCTACAAACCTGACTCAGTCACACCAGCTCTGTCAGGAGGCCTACAAACCTGACTCAGTCACACCAGCTCTGTCAGGAGGCCTACAAACCTGACTCAGTCACACCAGCTCTGTCAGGAGGCCTACAAGCTCTGTCAGGAGGCCTACGAACCTGACTCAGTCACACCAGCTCTGTCAGGAGGCCTACAAACCTGACTCAGTCACACCAGCTCTGTCAGGAGGCCTACAAACCTGACTCAGTCACACCAGCTCTGTCAGGAGGCCTACAAACCTGACTCAGTCACCCAGCTCTGTCAGGAGGCCCCTACAAACCTGACTCAGTCAGGCCTACCAGCTCTGTCAGGAGGCCTGCGAACCTGACTCAGTCACACCAGCTCTGTCAGGAGGCCTACGAACCTGACTCAGTCACACCAGCTCTGTCAGGAGGCCTACAAACCTGACTCAGTCACACCAGCTCTGTCAGGAGGCCTACGAACCTGACTCAGTCACACCAGCTCTGTCAGGAGGCCTACAAACCTGACTCAGTCACACCAGCTCTGTCAGGAGGCCTACAAACCTGACTCAGTCACACCAGCTCTGTCAGGAGGCCTACAAACCTGACTCAGTCACACCAGCTCTGTCAGGAGGCCTACGAACCTGACTCAGTCACACCAGCTCTGTCAGGAGGCCTACGAACCTGACTCAGCTCACACCAGCTCTGTCAGGAGGCCTGCACGAACCTGACTCAGTCACACCAGCTCTGTCAGGAGGCCTACGAACCTGACTCAGTCACACCAGCTCTGTCAGGAGGCCTCGAACCTGACTCAGTCACACAGCTCTGTCAGGAGGCCTTACGAACCTGACTCAGTCACACCAGCTCTGTCAGGAGGCCTACGAACCTGACTCAGTCACACCAGCTCTGTCAGGAGGCCTACGAACCTGACTCAGTCACACCAGCTCTGTCAGGAGGCCTACGAACCTGACTCAGTCACACCAGCTCTGTCAGGAGGCCTACGAACCTGACTCAGTCACACCAGCTCTGTCAGGAGGCCTACAAACCTGACTCAGTCACACCAGCTCTGTCAGGAGGCCTACAAACCTGACTCAGTCACACCAGCTCTGTCAGGAGGCCTACAAACCTGACTCAGTCACACCAGCTCTGTCAGGAGGCCTACAAACCTGACTCAGTCACACCAGCTCTGTCAGGAGGCCTACAAACCTGACTCAGTCACACCAGCTCTGTCAGGAGGCCTACAAACCTGACTCAGTCACACCAGCTCTGTCAGAGGCCTACAAACCTGACTCAGTCACACCAGCTCTGTCAGGAGGCCTACAAAGCCTGACTCAGTCACACCAGCTCTGTCAGGAGGCCTACGAACCTGACTCAGTCACCAGCTCTGTCAGGAGGCCTACAAACCTGACTCAGTCACACCAGCTCTGTCAGGAGGCCTATGAACCTGACTCAGTCACACCAGCTCTGTCAGGAGGCCTACAAACCTGACTCAGTCACACCAGCTCTGTCAGGAGGCCTGCGAACCTGACTCCAGTCACACCAGCTCTGTCAGGAGGCCTGACTCAGTCACACCAGCTCTGCTCAGACACAGACTCAGTCACCCAGCTCTGTCAGGAGGCCTACGGCCTGACAGTCACACCAGCTCTGTCAGGAGGCCTCAAACCTGACACCAGCTCTGTCAGGAGGCCTACGAACCTGACTCAGTCACACACCAGCTCTGTCAGGAGGCCTACGAACCTGACTCAGTCACACCAGCTCTGTCAGGGAGGCCTACAGCCTGACTCAGTCACACCAGGCTCTGTCAGGAGGCCTCACTGAACCTGACTCAGTCACACCAGCTCTGTCAGGAGGCCTACAAACCTGACTCAGTCACACCAGCTCTGTCAGGAGGCCTACAACCTGACTCAGTCACACCAGCTCTGTCAGGAGGCCTACGAACCTGACTCAGTCACACCAGCTCTGTCAGGAGGCCTACAAACCTGACTCCAGTCACACCAGCTCTGTCAGGAGGCCTACAACCTGACTCAGTCACACCAGCTCTGTCAGGAGGCCTACGAACCTGACTCAGTCACACCAGCTCTGTCAGGAGGCCTACGAACCTGACTCAGTCACACCAGCTCTGTCAGGAGGCCTACAACCTGACTCAGTCACACCAGCTCTGTCAGGAGGCCTACGAACCTGACTCAGTCACACCAGCTCTGTCAGGAGGCCTACTTAACCTGACTCAGTCACACCAGCTCTGTCAGGAGGCCTACGAACCTGACTCAGTCACACCAGCTCTGTCAGGAGGCCTACGAACCTGACTCAGTCACACCAGCTCTGTCAGGAGGCCTACGAACCTGACTCAGTCACACCAGCTCTGTCAGGAGGCCTACGGACCTGACTCAGTCAACCAGCTCTGTCAGAGGCCTACAAACCTGACTCAGTCACACCAGCTCTGTCAGGAGGCCTACAAACCTGACTCAGTCACACCAGCTCTGTCAGGAGGCCTACAAACCTGACTCAGTCACACCAGCTCTGTCAGGAGGCCTACGAACCTGACTCAGTCACACCAGCTCTGTCAGGAGGCCTACGAACCTGACTCAGTCACACCAGCTCTGTCAGGAGGCCTACGAACCTGACTCAGTCACACCAGCTCTGTCAGGAGGCCTACGAACCTGACTCAGTCACACCAGCTCTGTCAGGAGGCCTACGAACCTGACTCAGTCACACCAGCTCTGTCAGGAGGCCTACAAACCTGACTCAGTCACACCAGCTCTGTCAGGAGGCCTACGAACCTGACTCAGTCACACCAGCTCTGTCAGGAGGCCTACGAACCTGACTCAGTCACACCAGCTCTGTCAGGAGGAATGGACCAACATTCACCCAACTTATTGTGGGAAGCTTGTGGAAAGCTACCCGAAACGTTTGACCCAAGTTAAACAAATTAAAGGCAATGCTACAAAATACTAATTGAATGTACGTAAACTTCTGACCCACTGGGAATGTGATTGTCACACCCTGACCATAGTTTTTTTTGTGTGTTCTATGTTTTGTTTGGTCAGGGTGTGATCTGAGTGGGCATTCTATGTTGGATGTCTTGTTTGTCTGTTTCTGTGTTTGGGCCTGATATGGTTCTCAATCAGAGGCAGGTGTTAGTCATTGTCTCTGATTGGGAGCCATATTTAGGTAGCCTGTTTTGTGTTGGGATTTGTGGGTGATTGTTCCTGTCTCAGTGTTTGTTTGCACCAGATAAGGCTGTTTAGGTTTTCACTTTATGTTTATTGTTTTTGTATTGTTCGGTATTATCTTTATTAAAGATGTATCAAGATAACCACGCTGCGTTTTGGTCCGCCTCCTTGACACAAGAAAACCGTTACAGTGATGAAATAAATAAATGCTGAAATAAAATCATTCTCTCTATTATTATCACATTTCACATTCTTAAAATAAAGTGGTGATCTGACCTAAGACAGGGAATTTTACTCGGATTAAATGTCAGGAATTGTGAAAACTGAGTTTAAATGTATTTGGCTAAGGTGTATGTAAACTTCCGACTTCAACTGTAAATCGCTAGATGTTAAGATGAAGCTTCTTGTCAATTCTTGATCAATATCCCTGTTTCCTAAATAGTTTTTTTTTGGGGGGGGGGGGGGGGTGTATGATGGTAGGAACATCAGGATCACACCCAACCCTAGTTTACAGACTTTTTGGGCCTAAAATACTGAACTTATCCTTTAATAAATTATTTCCCAACAGTTCAATATATCAGATTTGTCATGCAGAATTTTGATATGTGCAATTTAAATGAACTGTGTTAAAAGTGTGATGATACAGAAGAACTCTCCAAATCACATTAAGCTAAATAGCGTAAGAGATGAACGGTAATCAAAGCCAACGCCTCAGTCTTTGTCTTCATGTTTTCCTTTTGAGGAAATTGCAGAGGGAGTCTCACCATAAAACAAAAACTATTTCTCAGTGTCAGTAATGAACCTTGACATGACATCAGTAATGAGCCATGACAAAGGGAAAGCTTGGGAAATTTGGACCCTTTGATATTTTCACCAACCCCTGTGAAACCTCCATGGTAAAAAGCTTGTTGAATCTGTGACTGCATACTGCGGTGTGCCTCAGTGGCTGGTGGGAGTTGAAGGTGTGGAATTCGTACACACTGCAAGAAACCTAACTGTCTCGGGCCCTGACAGAACTCCCTGGCTCGGCACAGCTCTGACTGCTGTTGTTTAACTATATTAATATGAATCACAACACAGGCTCCTAAGAGTGCCGGCTTTCCCCTCTGAAGCGGTGACACCTTTGAAAATCATTACCTCATGCTCTTTTTAAACAACACCTTCCTGCCAGAGAGCGAGACAACTGTCAACTTGATGCTTTTTTTTCTTCAGTTGAGGCGTCAGTCATAATAGTGTCTTAGCGTTTGCCGTCACATATTGCCATCTAGAAACAAGATTGCAGACTGTTCCAGAGTGTAGTGCCAGAGAGGGGTTCAGATTGCAGACTGTTCCAGAGTGTAGTGCCAGAGAGTGGTTCAGAATGCAGACTGTTCCAGAGTGTAGTGCCAGAGAGTGGTTCAGAATGCAGACTGTTCCAGAGTGTAGTGCCAGAGAGGGGTTCAGATTGCAGACTGTTCCAGAGTGTAGTGCCAGAGAGTGGTTCAGATTGCAGACTGTTCCAGAGTGTAGTGCCAGAGAGTGGTTCAGATTGCAGACTGTTCCAGAGTGTAGTGCCAGAGAGGGGTTCAGCATGCAGACTGTTCCAGAGTGTAGTGCCAGAGAGGGGTTCAGATTGCAGACTGTTCCAGAGGGTAGTGCCAGAGAGTGGTTCAGCATGCAGACTGTTCCAGAGTGTAGTGCCAGAGAGTGGTTCAGCATGCAGACTGTTCCAGAGTGTAGTGCCAGAGAGTGGTTCAGCATGCAGACTGTTCCAGAGTGTAGTGCCAGAGAGTGGTTCAGCATGCAGACTGTTCCAGAGTGTAGTGCCAGAGAGTGGTTCAGCATGCAGACTGTTCCAGAGTGTAGCACCAGAGAGGGGTTCAGCATGCAGACTGTTCGAGAGTGTAGCACCAGAGAGTTTTTCAGAATGCAGACTGTTCCAGAGTGTAGTGCCAGAGAGTGGTTCAGCATGCAGACTGTTCCAGAGTGTAGTGCCAGAGCGTGGTTCAGCATGCAGACTGTTCCAGAGTGTAGCACCAGAGAGTGGTTCAGAATGCAGACTGTTCCAGAGTGTAGTGCCAGAGAGTGGTTCAGCATGCAGACTGTTCCAGAGTGTAGCACCAGAGAGGGGTTCAGCATGCAGACTGTTCGAGAGTGTAGCACCAGAGAGTTTTTCAGAATGCAGACTGTTCCAGAGGGTAGTGCCAGAGAGTGGTTCAGCATGCAGACTGTTCCAGAGTGTAGCACCAGGGGGAGTGGTTCAGCATGCAGACTGTTCCAGAGTGTAGTGCCAGAGAGTGGTTCAGCATGCAGACTGTTCCAGAGTGTAGTGCCAGAGAGTGGTTCAGCATGCAGACTGTTCCAGAGTGTAGCACCAGGGGGAGTGGTTCAGCATGCAGACTGTTCCAGAGTGTAGTGCCAGAGAGTGGTTCAGAATGCAGACTGTTCCAGAGTGTAGTGCCAGCGAGTGGTTCAGCATGCAGACTGTTCCAGAGTGTAGTGCCAGAGAGTGGTTCAGCATGCAGACTGTTCCAGAGTGTAGTGCCAGAGAGTGGTTCAGCATGCAGACTGTTCCAGAGTGTAGTGCCAGAGAGTGGTTCAGCATGCAGACTGTTCTAAAGTGTAGTGCCAGAGAGTGGTTCAGCATGCACACTGTTCCAGAGTGTAGTGCCAGAGAGTGGTTCAGCATGCAGATTGTTCCAGAGTGTAGTGCCAGAGAGTGGTTCAGCATGCAGACTGTTCCAGAGTGTAGTGCCAGAGAGTGGTTCAGCATGCAGACTGTTCTAAAGTGTATTGCCAGAGAGTGGTTCAGCATGCAGACTGTTCCAGAGTGTAGTGCCAGAGAGTGGTTCAGCATGAAGACTGTTCCAGAGTGTAGTGCCAGAGAGTGGTTCAGCATGCAGACTGTTCCAGAGTGTAGTGCCAGAGAGTGGTTCAGAATGCAGACTGTTCCAGAGTGTAGTGCCAGAGAGTGGTTCAGCATGCAGACTGTTCTAAAGTGTATTGCCAGAGAGTGGTTCAGCATGCAGACTGTTCCAGAGTGTAGTGCCAGAGAGTGGTTCAGCATGAAGACTGTTCCAGAGTGTAGTGCCAGAGAGTGGTTCAGCATGCAGACTGTTCCAGAGCACCAGAGAGTTTTTCAGAATGCAGACTGTTCCAGAGTGTAGTGCCAGAGTGTGGTTCAGCATGCAGACTGTTCGGAGTGTAGCACCAGAGAGTTTTCCAGAATGCAGACTGTTCAGAGTGTAGTGCCAGAGAGTGGTTCAGCATGACTGTTGGAGAGTGTAGCACCAGAGAGTTTTTCAGAATGCAGACTGTTCTAAAGTGTGGTACCAGAGAGTGGTTCAGAATGCAGACTGTTCTAGAGTGTAGCACCAGAGTGTTTCAGAATGCAGACTGTTCTAAAGTGTAGTACCAGAGAGGGGTTCAGAATGCAGACTGTTCTAGAGTGTAGCACCAGAGAGTGTTTCAGAATGCAGACTGTTCTAAAGTGTAGCACCAGAGAGTGGTTCAGAATGCAGACTGTTCTAGGGTGTACTACCAGAGAGTGGTTCAGAATGCAGACTGTTCTAAAGTGTAGTACCAGAGAGTGGTTCAGAATGCAGACTGTTCTAGAGTGTAGTACCAGAGAGTGGTTCAGAATGCAGACTGTTCTAGAGTGTAGTACCAGAGAGTGGTTCAGAATGCAGACTGTTGTAGAGTGTAGCACCAGGGGGAGTGGTTCAGAATGCAAACTGTTCTAGAGTGTAGTACCAGAGAGTGGTTCAGAATGCAGACTGTTCTAGAGTGTAGTACCAGAGAGTGGTTCAGAATGCAGACTGTTGTAGAGTGTAGCACCAGGGGGACTGGTTCAGAATGCAAACTGTTCTAGAGTGTAGTACCAGGGAGAGTGGTTCAGAATGCAGACTGTTCTAGAGTGTAGTACCAGAGAGTGGTTCAGAATGCAGACTGTTCTGGAGTGTAGCACCAGGGAGTGGTTCAGAATGCAAACTGTTCTTGAGTGTAGTACCAGGGAGAGTGGTTCAGAATGCAGACTGTTCCTGAGTGTAGCACCAGGGAGAGTGGTTCAGAATGCAGACTGTTCCTGAGTGTAGTACCAGAGAGTGGTTCAGAATGCAGACTGTTCTAGAGTGTAGTACCAGAGAATGGTTCAGAATGCAGACTGTTCTAGAGTGTAGCACCAGAGTGAGTGGTTCAGAATGCAGACTTCTAGAGTGTAGCACCAGAGAGTGTTGCAGAATGCAGACTGTTCTAGAGTGTAGCACCAGAGAGTGTTTCAGAATGCAGACATAAAGATATAAATGCTATACCTACTAGCACTAACCGTCTCTGGTTTTACAGTTCAGTACCCAGTCTTTTAAAGCCCCCTTTGCCCCATGCTGTTGATTACTAATTAGTCCTGCCACATCAGCATCTGCGTTTCCACCATCATCCTGGCTGCCATGGCGATGAACCACATCATCATCTCCTTGTCCCTCTGAGTCCTCCCTGCCTCTGTATCACACACATGCACACTCTCTATTTGTCTTTCTCTTTTCTCTCTCCATCTCTCTCTCTTTCTCTCTCCATCTCTCTCTCTCTGTCTCTCTCTCTCTCTCTCTGCATGCTGGGAGTGTTTGGTGCATGCTGGGAATTGTTTGAGTAAAGGAGTGCGTGTGTTGTGGAGAGTTAGATATTCACAACTTTTTTTTCGGTTTGCTATTTCTTGGTGGCTTTTTCTGATTTTCTTCTGTGCATGATTAAGGTTATTATTTTTGTTGTGGTAGAATTAAGTATTTTGTTTTTCGTATCGAAATTACCCTGATTTTGGTGGGGATGGCAGCCCCGAATGGGGATGCCGTCCCTGTCACTTAGCACGGCTTTAGGTGTGTTACTGAAGCTACTGTCACGGTGGAGGAGTTTCTGGTCGCCGTAGGAGAGAAGGTGGGATATGAGAATGTTGCTTATGCATCCGGGATGAATAAAGCGCGGTGGTGGTTTTCTTAAAGAAGAGTGTCTGGTAGATCGGATGGTTGAGCATGGTGTACTTCTTGAAGAGTGTCTGGTTGATCGTATGGTTGAAATGGCTGACACTTCTTAAAGAAGAGTGTCTGGTAGATCGTATGGTTGAACATGGTGTACTTCTTAAAGAAGAGTGTCTGGTAGATCAGATGGTTGAGCATGGTGTACTTCTTAAAGAAGAGTGTCTGGTAGATCGTATGGTTGAACATGGTGTACTTCTTAAAGAAGAGTGTCTGGTAGATCAGATGGTTGAGCATGGTGTACTTCTTAAAGAAGAGGGTCTGGTAGATCAGATGGTTGAGCATGGTGTATTTCTTAAAGAAGAGGGTCTGGTAGATCGTATGGTTGAGCATGGTGTACTTCTTAAAGAAGAGTGTCTGGTAGATCGGATGGTTGAGCATGGTGTACTTCTTAAAGAAGAGTGTCTGGTAGATCGTATGGTTGAACATGGTGTACTTCTTAAAGAAGAGTGTCTGGTAGATCAGATGGTTGAGCATGGTGTACTTCTTAAAGAAGAGGGTCTGGTTGATCGTATGGTTGAGCATGGTGTATTTCTTAAAGAAGAGGGTCTGGTAGATCGTATGGTTGAGCATGGTGTACTTCTTAAAGAAGAGTGTCTGGTAGATCAGATGGTTGAGCATGGTGTACTTCTTAAAGAAGAGGGTCTGGTTGATCGTATGGTTGAGCATGGTGTATTTCTTAAAGAAGAGGGTCTGGTTGATCGTATGGTTGAGCACGGTGTACTTCTTAAAGAAGAGTGTCTGGTAGATCGTATGGTTGAGCATGGTGTATTTCTTAAAGAAGAGGGTCTGGTTGATCGTATGGTTGAGCATGGTGTACTTCTTAAAGAAGAGTGTCTGGTAGATCGTATGGTTGAGCATGGTGTATTTCTTAAAGAAGAGGGTCTGGTTGATCGTATGGTTGAGCATGGTGTACTTCTTAAAGAAGAGTGTCTGGTAGATCGTATGGTTGAGCATGGTGTATTTCTTAAAGAAGAGGGTCTGGTTGATCGTATGGTTGAGCATGGTGTACTTCTTAAAGAAGAGTGTCTGGTAGATCGGATGGTTGAGCATGGTGTACTTCTTAAAGAAGAGGGTCTGGTTGATCGTATGGTTGAGCATGGCGTACTTCTTAAAGAAGAGTGTCTGGTAGATCGTATGGTTGAGCATGGCGTACTTCTTAAAGAAGAGTGTCTGGTAGATCGGATGGTTGAGCATGGTGTACTTCTTAAAGAAGAGGGTCTGGTTGATCGTATGGTTGAGCATGGTGTACTTCTTAAAGAAGAGCGTCTTGTAGATCAGATGGTTGAGCATGGTGTACTTCTTAAAGAAGAGGGTCTGGTTGATCGTATAGTTGAGCATGGTGTATTTCTTAAAGAAGAGTGTCTGGTTGAGCATATGTTTGAGCATGGTGTACTTCTTAAAGAAGAGCGTCTTGTAGATCAGATGGTCTGGTTGAAGAGGGTCTGGTATGGTTGAGCATGGTGTATTTCTTAAAGAAGAGAGGGTCTGGTTGGTTATTACTTCTTAAAGAAGAGGGTCTGTATAGTTGAGCATGGTGTACTTTTAAAGAAGAGTGTCTGGTTGATGGTATGGTTGAGCATGGTGTACTTCTTAAAGAAGAGTCTGGTTGATCGTATGGTTGAGCATGGTGTGCTTCTTAAAGAAGAGGGTCTTGTAGATCGTATGGTTGAGCATGGTGTATTTCTAAAGAAGAGGGTCTGGTTGATGGTATGGTTGAGCATGGTGTACCTAAAGAAGAGTGTCTGGTTGATCGTATGGTTGAGCATGGTGTACTTTAAAGAAGAGGGTCTGCTGATCGTATGGTTGAGCATGGTGTACTTCTTAAAGAAGAGGGTCTGGTTGATC
>NW_025744440.1:0-10628 GCF_021184085.1 Oncorhynchus gorbuscha | reverse complement strand
TCTCTCTCTCCGACTATCTTTCTCTCTCTTCTCTCCCACCTCCCCTGACACCTATCCCCTGACACACTCTCTCTCTCCTCTCTTTCCCTCTCCAACCGACTATCTTCCTCTCTCTTCTCTCCCACCTGGACATTGCCTTTAATTTAAAAAGATATGCATCAATTGATTTGAAGCATGATTCAATACATTGCGTTCAAGGCATAAAAAGTTGGTGATAAAACAGAAAGTGGTAAATTTGTGAAATACACCTTAGAGGGTTTTCCAAGTATTGAAGGAGTTCCCACATATGCTGAGTACTTGTTGGTTGATTTTCCTCCACTCTGCAGCCCAACTCATCCCAAACAATCTCATTTTGGGTTGAGGTCGGGTGATTTGGGAGGCCAGGTCATCTGATCAGCACTCCATCACTCGCCTTCTTCGTCAAATAGCCCTTACACAGCTTGGAGGTGTGTTGGGTCATTGTCCTGTTGTAAAAAAAATGACAGTCCCACTAAGCACAAACCAGATGAGATGGCATATTGCTGTAGAACGCTGGTTAAGTGTGCTTGAATTCTAAATAAATATGTATATATGTATATATGTATATGTATATATGTATATGTATATATGTATATATATGTATATATGCCATTTAGCAGACGCTTTTATCCAAAGCGACTTACAGTCATGTGTGCATACATTCTACGTATGGTGGTCCCGGGAATCGAACCCACTACCCTGGCGTTACAAGCGCCATGCTCTACCAACTGAGCTACAGAAGGACCAAATCACAGACAGTGTCACCAGTAAAGCACCCACACACCTCTTACGGAGATCATTCGTTCACCTACTCCTGCGTCTCACATAGACACAGCAGTTGGAGCCAAAAATCTCAAATTTGGACTCATCAGACCAAAGGACAGATTTCCACCAGTCTAATGCCCATTGCTCGTGTTTCTTGGCCCAAGCAAGTGTATTCTTATTATTGGTGTCCTTCAGTAGTGGTTTCTTTGCAAACCACCCATTGGACAACAGCACTACAGCACTATTTCCCACACATTCAAAATGGACATGCACACCTCCAGTGCTATCTCACAACTCATGACCATTCAGAGCACCAACATTGTCTATGCCATAGCATGCATACTACAGTATGCCACAACTTGTATGCAGGGAACAGCCACACAGACTTGACACAATAAAACATTTTTTTAAATAAACAATAAACACACCTGCTCCAACACTTTCAAACACACTCCACAACTCCTGGACCTTAGCCCAGAGAAGAGTTGCTAAATCCAGGGGAATAGCCAAACCCAAGACCTTGCCTAGGGTTAGGAAGGGTTCAGTTTGTGTTAAGGTTAGGAATGAGGCTAGGGTTAGAGTTGGGTCTTAGGTAAGGGTTGAAGTGGACATGAAGCTAGGGATAGGGCCTCAACCCTAGACATTACCCTAATCTAATTAAACATGCATTAATTTCCCCCTTCCCCCTCTACACGTCAAAAGGTTTGGCCTCACTTGAAGCCTAACGTAGAATTAAGGTGATTTTGAGTGCCACCAGTAAAACGGTTGAGGCTAGAAACACAATTCATGTGTGGGATTGCTGAGAAGATGCTCCCGATGAATGCAAGCCTACACCTGACCATGTGAAATAAACTCTTCGTAGACAAAACTTAGTCCCACAGAGAACAAGGCATTTATTCCATAGAAAAGCACTACTTACAGTCCTTACATGATTATGACGCCACCGTGGACCGCGATTGAGCTAGCTTAACCATCCTTACATAAAACCCATCGTCACCTTATAGGGATGCCCTGTGTTGAGGTTCAGCTTCCTGTGGCAACAGGACGTGGCTTATGACCTCATCATGGTCCTTCATTCTCTTCCTGCGGGTACACAAAAAAACTGTCCGTGTCCTACTTGAATTTGGAGTTCGGGAATTCAAGTAGTGTAAAGTGTGCACTGGGAGTCGGGAAGCAAGTTTAGAGAGTAAATACATTTAATGAATGAACTAAACATAATGCACAACAACACGAACATCGCACAGACATGAAACTGAAACAGAAACAATAACGCCTGGGGAAGGAACCAAAGAGTGACATAAATAGGGCAGGTTATCAAGGAGTTGATGGAGTCCAGGTGAGTGTCATGAGGCACTGATGCGCGTAATGATGGTGACAGGTGTGCGCAATAATCAGCAGCCTGGTGACCTAAAGGCCGGAGAGGGAGCGCCCGTACTTTTATTATTTTTTTATTATTTTATTTATCTGTTATTTTACCAGGTAAGTTGACTGAGAACAAGTTCTCATTTGCAGCAACGACCTGGGGAATAGTTACAGGGGAGAGGAGGGGGATTTCTGAGCCAATTGTAAACTGGGGATTATTAGGTGACTGTGATGGTTTGAGGGCCAGATTGGGAATTTAGCCAGGACACCAGGGTTAACACCCCTACTCTTACGATAAGTGCCATGGGATCTTTAATGACCTCAGAGAGTCAGGACACCCGTTTAACATCCCATCCGAAAGACAGCACCCTACACAGGGCAGTGTCCCCAATCACAGCCCTGGGGCATTGGGATATTTTTTAGACCAGAGGAAAGAGTGCCTCCTACTGGCCCTCCAACACCACTTCCAGCAGCATCTGGTCTCCCATCCAGGAACTGACCAGGACTAACCCTGCTTAGCTTCAGAAGCAAGCCAGCAGTGGTATGCAGGGTGTTATGCTGCTGACTACAGCTCAGCATTTAACACCATAGTGCCTTCCAAGCTCATCATCAAGCTCGAGACCCTGGGTCTCGACCCCGCACTGTGCAACTGGGTACTGGACTTCCTGACGGGCCGCCCCCCCAGGTGGTGAGGGTAGGCAACAACATTTCCACCCCGCTGATCCTCAACACTGGGGCCCCACAAGGGTGCGTTCTGAGCCCTCTCCTGTACTCCCTGTTCACCCACGACTGCGTGGCCACGCACGCCTCCAACTCAATCATCAAGTTTGCGGACGACACAACAGTGGTAGGCTTGATTACCAACAACGACGAGACGGCCTACAGGGAAGAGGTGAGGGCCCTCGGAGTGTGGTGTCAGGAAAATAACCTCACACTCAACGTCAACAAAACTAAGGAGATGATTGTGGACTTCAGGAAACAGCAGAGGGAACACCCCCCCTATCCACATTGATGGGACAGTAGTGGAGAGGGTAGTAAGTTTTAAGTTCCTCGGCGTACACATCACAGACAAACTGAATTGGTCCACCCACACAGACAGCATCGTGAAGAAGGCGCAGCAGCGCCTCTTCAACCTCAGGAGGCTGAAGAAATTCAGCTTGTCACCAAAAGCACTCACAAACTTCTACAGATGCCTAATCGAGAGCATCCTGTCGGGCTGTATCACCGCCTCGATGTGCAAAACTGATAGAGACATACCCCAGCGACTTACAGCTGTAATCGCAGTAAAAGGTGGCGCTACAAAGTATTAACTTAAGGGGGCTGAATAATTTTGCACGCCCAATTTTTCAGTTTTTGATTTGTTAAAAAAGTTTGAAATATCCAATAAATGTCGTTCCACTTCATGATTGTGTCGCACTTGTTGTTGATTCTTCACAAAAAAATACAGTTTTATATCTTTCTGTTTGAAGCCTGAAATGTGGCAAAAGGTCGCAAAGTTCAAGGGGCCGAATACTTTCGCAAGGCACTGTATGTATATTTATATACTGTACTCTATATCATCTACTGTATCTTTATGTAATACATGTATCACTAGCCACATTAACTATGCCACTTTGTTTACATACTCATCTCATATGTATATACTGCATTCAATACCATCTACTGTATCTTGCCTATGCCGCTCTGTACCATCACTCACTCATATATCTTTATGTACATATTCTTATCCCCTTACACTTGTGTCTATAAGGTAGTAGTTTTGGAATTGTTCAGCTAGATTACTTGTTGGTTATTAATGCATTGTCGGAACTAGAAGCACAAGCATTTCGCTACACTCGCATTAACATCTGCTAACCATGTGTATGTGACAAATAAAATTGGATTTGATTTGATTGATTTGATGCCTCAAGCACCTTGGCATTCCAATTTGACAAAGTATGTGGCAGTGTAGCTATCTACATAAAGTTCACACTACTATACTTTACTCATATTTTGGTTAATGTTGTTCTTCATCTTATGTATTTTCAGGATCTACGTAAAGGATTGTGAGCTGGAGGGGCAGCTGTCACCTTCATGGGTGAGAAAGAGGTGAAAACCATAAGCAAAAGTACATGGTACGCTACTGTATGTTATCTTCGCAGTTATTGCTGTACTGTGCTTGGTTAATAAAGTTCCCCTTTTCTCAAAGAGCAACAACACTTTACCATCTATTTCCTATGCTTCACCAGCATATTCATGTACTGTAAGTGTGAAGATTTACATGTTAAAAAGGTAAATATTCCAGAGAAATGTACCGCATAAAATAATTTACATGGCTTTACATGTAGTATGTTTGATGCTGAAATTCATCCTTTTCCATCATTTTCAGGAGTTGAAATCTCCCCCCATTGGAGTCAGCACAGAGGGAGGGGAGGCCACAGCCGCATCACGGAAGCGGTATGCTGTGATGGATGAGGCGCTGGGGGGGGCTGCCACTCCATCATCCCACCGATCATCATCTCCTCATCATCTCTGTGGGCTGAAAGCTCCTCTGGATAAGGAGCGGGGAGAAGGCCAGGGATGCACACCTTATTGCCCTTTTAGAGGCCATGTCTAAACATTAGTTTTATGTATTTTGTATTCATTTATTCATAGCTATTAATATATTCATATTGTACTGTTTTTGTTGATGTCCTTTTTTTATACCAATTGTGGATTTCTGTTCTCATTAGAAAGTGCTTCTTGTTAGTAATAAAATATATCTTACAAATACAATAAAATCGAATATATTTCACAAGACATTCGTCTTGCGCTGTTGGCAGTAAGTGCTCTTGATTCAGAAGCCCTCATTTTCTCTGGTCATAGGAACAACATGAATTTGTGCATGAGGCAGAAGTAACGTAAATTTCGCCATCAGCTGGAAGACGGTGTCCCCTCTGGTCAGTCTCACCAGAGGAAAGGAGAGAGCAGGGGCCGTGAGAGGAGGACCTTCTATCAAATCAAATCAAATCAAATTTATTTATATAGCCCTTCGTACATCAGCTGATATCTCAAAGTGCTGTACAGAAACCCAGCCTAAAACCCCAAACAGCAAACAATGCAGGTGTAAAAGCACGGTGGCTAGGAAAAACTCCCTAGAAAGGCCAAAACCTAGGAAGAAACCTAGAGAGGAACCCGGGCTATGTGGGGTGGCCAGTCCTCTTCTGGCTGTGCCGGGTAGAGATTATAACAGAACATGACCAAGATGTTCAAATGTTCATAAATGACCAGCATGGTCAAATAATAATAAGGCAGAACAGTTGAAACTGGAGCAGCAGCACAGTCAGGTGGACTGGGGACAGCAAGGAGCCATCATGTCAGGTAGTCCTGGGGCACGGTCCTAGGGCTCAGGTCCTCCGAGAGAGAGAAAGAAAGAGAGAATTAGAGAGAGCATATGTGGGGTGGCCAGTCCTCTTCTGGCTGTGCCGGGTGGAGATTATAACAGAACGTGGCCAAGATGTTCAAATGTTCATAAATGACCAGCATGGTTGAATAATAGTAAGGCAGAACAGTTGAAACTGGAGCAGGAGCATGGCCAGGTGGACTGGGGACAGCAAGGAGTCCTCATGTCAGGTAGTCCTGGGACATGGTCCTGGGCCCAGGCCAGTTGAAACTGGAGCAGCAGCATGGCCAGGTGGACTGGGGACAGCAAGGAGTCATCATGTCAGGTAGTCCTGGGGCATGGTTCTAGGGCTCAGGTCCTCCGAAAGAGAGAGAAAGAAGGAGAGAAGGAGAGAATGAGAGAAACGCACACTTAGATTTACACAGGACACGAATAGGACAGGAGAAGTACTCCAGATAAACAAACTGACCCTAGCCCCCGACACATAAACTACTGCAGCATAAATACTGGAGGCTGAGACAGGAGGGGTCAGGAGACACTGTGGCCCCATCCGAGGACACCCCGGACAGGGCCAAACAGGAAGGATATAACCCCACCCACTTTGCCCAAAGCACAGCCCCACACCACTAGAGGAAATCTTCAACCACCAACTTACCATCCTGAGACAAGGCCGATATAGCCCACAAAGATCTCCGACACGGTACAACCCAAGGGGGGAAACCCAGACAGGCCGACCACAACAGTGAATCAACCCACCCAGGTGACGCACCCCCCCAGGGACGGCACGAGAGAGCCCCAGCAAGCCAGTGACTCAGCCCCGTAACAGGGTTAGAGGCAGAGAATCCCAGTGGAAAAAGGGAACCGGCCAGGCAGAGACAAAAGGGCGGTTCGTTGCTCCAGAGCCTTTCCGTTCACCTTCCCACCTTCCCAGAGATGAGTCTTCAGTAAAGACTTAAAGGTTGAGACCGAGTTTCGTCTCTGACATGGGTAGGCAGACCGTTCCATAAAAATGGAGCTCTATAGGAGAAAGCCCTGCCTCAGCTGTTTTGCTTAGAAATTCTAGGGACAATTAGGAGGCCTGCGTCTTGTGACCGTAGCGTACGTATAGGTATGTACGGCAGGACCAAATCAGAGAGGTAGGTAGGAGCAAGCCCGCAATGTGCTTTTTGTAGGTTAGCAGTAAAACCTTGAAATCAGCCCTTGCTTTGACAGGAAAGCCAGTGTAGAGGCTAGCACTGGAGTAATATGATCAAATTTTTGGTTCTAGTCAGGATTCTAGCAGCCGTATTTAGCACTAACTGAAGTTTATTTAGTGCTTTATCCGGGTGCGCCGGAAAATGAAGCATTGCAGTAGTCTAACCTAGAAGTGACAAAAGCATGGATTAATTTTTCTGCATCATTTTTTTGGACAGAAAGTTTCTGATTTTTGCAATGTTAACGTAGATGGAAAAAAGCTGTCCTCGAAATGGTCTTGATATGTTCTTAAAAGAGAGATCAGGGTCCAGAGTAACGCCGAGGTCCTTCACAGTTTTATTTGAGACGACTGTACAACCATTAAGATTAATTGTCAGATTCAACAGAAGATCTCTTTGTTTCTTGGGACCTAGAACAAGCATCTCTGTTTTGTCCGAGTTTAATAGTAGAAAGTTTGCAGCCATCCACTTCCTTATGTCTGAAACACATGCTTCTAGCGGGGAGCAGTTTTGGTGCTTCACCATGTTTCATTGAAATGTACAGCTGTGTGTCATCCGCATAGCAGTGAAAGTTTACATTATGTTTTCGAATAACATCCCCAAGAGTGTAAAATATATAGTGAAAACAATAGTGGTCCTAAAACAGAACCTTGAGGAACACCGAAATGTACAGTTGATTTGTCAGAGGACAAACCATTCACAGAGACAAACTGATATCTTTCCGACAGATAAGACCTAAACCAGGCCAGAACATGTCCGTGTAGACCAATTTGGGTTTCCAATCTCTCCCAAAGAATGTGGTGATCGATGGTATCAAAAGCAGCACTAAGGTCTAGGAGCACGAGGACAGATGCAGAGCCTCGGTCGATGCCATCAAAATGTCATTTACCACCTTCACAAGTGCCGTCTCAGTGCTATGATGGGGTCAGAAAACCAGACTGAAGCATTTTGTATACATTGTTTGTCTTCAGGAAGGCAGTGAGTTGCTCGCAACAGCCTTGTCTAAAATCTTTGAGAGGAATGGAAGATTCGATATAGGCCGATAGTTTTATATTTTCTGGGTCAAGGTTTGGCTTTTTCAAGAGAGGCTTTATTACTGCCACTTTTTAGTGAGTTTGGTACACATCCAGTGGATAGAGAGCCGTTTATTATGTTCAACATAGGAGGGCCAAGCACAGGAAGCAGCTCTTTCAGTAGTTTAGTTGGAATAGGGTCCATGTATACAGCTTGAAGGTTTAGAGGCCATGATTATTTTCATCATTGTGTCAAGAGATATAGTACTAAAACACTTGAGCGTCTCTCTTGATCCTAGGTCCTGGCAGAGTTGTGCAGACTCAGGACAACTGAGGTTTGGAGAAGCGCAGGTTTAAAGAGGAGTCTGTAATTTGCTTTCTAATAATCATAATCTTTTCCTCAAAGAAGTTCATGAATTTATCACTGCTAAAGTGCAAGTCATCCTCTCTTGGGAATGCTGCTTTTTAGTTAGCTTTGCCACAGTATCAAAAGGAATTTCAGTTGTTCTTATTTTCCTCAATTAAGTTAGAAAAATAGGACGATCGAGCAGCAATAAGGAGCTCTTGTACTGCACGGTACCATCCTTCCAAGCTAGTCGGAAGACTTCCAGTTTGGTGTGGCGCCATTTCCGTTCCAATTTTCTGGAAGCTTTGCTTCAGAGCTCGGGTATTTTCTGTGTACCATGGAGCTAGTTTCTTATGAGACATTTTTAGTTTTTTTTAGGGGTGCAACTGCATCTAGGGTATTGCGCAAGGTTAATTGAGATCCTCAGTTAGGTGGTTAACGGATTTTTGTCCTCTGGCGTCCTTGGGTAGGCAGAGGGAGTCTGGAAGGGCATCAAGGAATCTTTGTGTTGTCTGTGAATTTATAGCATGACTTTGATGTTCCTTGGATTTGGGGTCTGAGCAGATTATTTGTTGCAATTGCAAACGTAATAAAATGGTGGTCTGATAGTCCAGGATTATGAGGAAAAACATTAAGATCCACAACATTTATTCCATGGGACAAAACTAGGTCCAGCGTATGACTGTGAGTGAGTGGGTCCAGAGACATGTTGGACAAAACCCACTGAGTCGATGATGGCTCAAAAGCCTTTTGAGTGGGTCTGTGGACTTTTCCATGTGAATATTAAAGTCACCAAAGATTAGAATATTATCTGCAATGACTACAAAGGTCTGATAGAATTCAGGGAACTCAGTGAGAAACGCTGTATATGGCCCAGGAGGCCTGTAAACAGTAGCTATAAAAAGTGATTGAGTAGGCTGCATAGATTTCATGACTAGAAGCTCAAAAGACGTAAAAACGTCATTTTTTGTAAATTGAAATTTGCTATCGTAAATGTTAGCAACACCTCCGCCTTGCTGGGATGCACGGGGATATGGTCACTAGTGTAGCCAGGAGGTGAGGCCTCATTTAACACAGTAAATTCATCGTAGCTTAAACATGTTTCAGTCAGGCCAATCACATCAAGATTATGATCAGTGATTAGTTCATTGACTATAATTGCCTTTGAAGTAAGGGATCTAACATTAAGTAGCCCTATTTTGAGATGTGAGGTATCATGATCTCTTTCAGTAATGACAGGAATGGAGGTGGTCTTTATCCTAGTGAGATTTAAGTAGAACACCGCCATGTTTAGTTTTGCCCAACCCAGGTCGAGGCACAGACACGGTCTCAATGGTGATAGCTGAGCTGACTACACTAACTATGCTAGTGGTAGACTCCACTATGCTGCAGGCTATTTTAATAGCCTGCTGCCTGGCCTGCACCCTATTTCATTGTGGACTAGAGGAGTTAGAGCCCTGTCTATGTTGGCAGATAAGATGAGAGCACCCCTCCAGCTAGGATGGAGTCCGTCCTCCTCAGCAGGTCAGGCTTGGTCCTGTTTGTGGGCGAGTCCCAGAAGAGGCCAATTATCTACAAATTCTATCTTTTGGGAGGGCAGAAAACAGTTTTCAACCAGCGATTGAGTTGTGAGACTCTGCTGTAGAGCTCATCACTCCCCTAACTGGGAGGGGCCAGAGACAATTACTCGATGCCGACACATCTTTCTAGCTGATATGCACGCAGAAGCTATGTTGCGCTTAGTGATCTCTGACTGTTTCATCCTAACATCGTTGGTGCCGACGTGGATAACAATATCTCTATACTCTCTACACTCGCCAGTTTTAGCTTTAGCCAGCACCATCTTCAGATTAGCCTTAACGTCGGTAGCCCTGCCCCGGGTAAACAGTGTATGATCGCTGGATGATTCGCTTTAAGTCTAATACTGCGGGTAATGGAGTCGCCAATGACTAGAGTTTTCAATTTGTCAGAGCTAATGGTGGGAAGCTTGAGGCGTCTCAGACCCCGTAGCGGGAGGAGTAGAGACCAGAGAAGACTCGGCCTCTGACACCGACCCGCTGCTTAATGGGAGAACCGGTTGAAAGTTTCTGTCTGCTGAATGAGCGACACCGGTTGAGCGTTCCTACAGCATTTCCTTCCAGAAAAACCGTGAGAAAGTTGTCCGGCTGCGGGGACTGTGCCAGGGGATTTATACTACTATCTGTACTTACTGGTGGCACAGACGCTGTTTCATCCTTTCCTACACTGAAATTACCCTTGCCTAACGATTGCGTCTGAAGCTGGGCTTGCAGTACAGCTATCCTCGCCGTAAGGCGACAGCACAAGCGGCTGCAATTAGAAGGCATCATGTTAATGTTACTACTTAGCTTTGGCTGTTGGAGGTCCTGACGAATCGTGTCCAGATAAAGCGTCCGGAGTAGAAAAAGTCGAGAAAAAAAATAAATATATGAACGGTAATTAAAAAGTGAAACCCGTAAAGTTGTCAGGTAGCAAAATAGGTTGGCAACAAAACGCACAGCAATTTGAAAACAAGCCTGCAAGTTGTGACCGGAAATGGCGTCTGTGATGAC
>NW_025744439.1:0-10653 GCF_021184085.1 Oncorhynchus gorbuscha | reverse complement strand
TCTGATGTACTTCAGTTGACCGTAATGAAGTCTAAGGCAATGTGAGACCATGGTCGAGAAGGAATGGGGAGCGGTCTGAGACGACCGGCAGGAGGAGAGTTACCCGACTTAGTCTGCGCGCAGTCCGAACAAGCAGCCACGAAACGGCGCGTGTCACGCTCCTGAGTCGGCCACCAAAAGCGCTGGCGAATAGACGCAAGAGTGCCTCGAACACCGGGATGACCAGCTAACTTGGCAGAGTGAGCCCACTGAAGAACAGCCAGACGAGTGGAAACAGGAACGAAAAGGAGGTTACTAGGACAAGCGCGCGGCGACGCAGTGTGCGTGAGTGCTTGCTTAACCTGTCTTTCAATTCCCCAGACTGTTAACCCGACAACACGCCCATAAGGAAGAATCCCCTCGGGATCAGTAGAAGCCACAGAAGAACTAAACAGACGGGATAAGGCATCAGGCTTGGTGTTCTTGCTACCCGGACGGTAAGAAATCACAAACTCGAAACGAGCGAAAAACAACGCCCAACGAGCTTGACGGGCATTAAGTCGTTTGGCAGAACGGATGTACTCAAGGTTCTTATGGTCTGTCCAAACGACAAAAGGAACGGTCGCCCCTCCAACCACTGTCGCCATTCGCCTAGGGCTAAGCGGATGGCGAGCAGTTCACGGTTACCCACATCATAGTTGCGCTCAGATGGCGACAGGCGATGAGAAAAATAAGCGCAAGGATGAACCTTATCGTCAGACTGGAAGCGCTGGGATAGAATGGCTCCCACGCCTACCTCTGAAGCGTCAACCTCGACAATGAATTGTCTAGTGACGTCAGGAGTAACGAGGATAGGAGCGGACGTAAAACGTTCTTTTAGAAGATCAAAAGCTCCCTGGGCGGAACCGGACCACTTAAAACACGTCTTGACAGAAGTAAGAGCTGTGAGAGGGGCAGCAACTTGACCGAAATTACGAATGAAACGCCGATAGAAATTAGCGAAACCTAAAAAGCGCTGCAACTCGACACGTGACCTTGGAACGGGCCAATCACTGACAGCTTGGACCTTAGCGGAATCCATCTGAATGCCTTCAGCGGAAATAACGGAACCGAGAAAAGTAACGGAGGAGACATGAAAAGAGCACTTCTCAGCCTTTACGTAGAGACAATTCTCTAAAAGGCGCTGTAGAACACGTCGAACGTGCTGAACATGAATCTCGAGTGACGGAGAAAAAATCAGGATATCGTCAAGATAGACAAAAACAAAAATGTTCAGCATGTCTCTCAGAACATCATTAACTAATGCCTGAAAAACAGCTGGCGCATTGGCGAGACCGAACGGCAGAACCCGGTACTCAAAATGCCCTAACGGAGTGTTAAACGCCGTTTTCCACTCGTCCCCCTCTCTGATGCGCACGAGATGGTAAGCGTTACGAAGGTCCAACTTAGTAAAGCACCTGGCTCCCTGCAGAATCTCGAAGGCTGATGACATAAGGGGAAGCGGATAACGATTCTTAACCGTTATGTCATTCAGCCCTCGATAATCCACGCAGGGGCGCAGAGTACCGTCCTTCTTCTTAACAAAAAGAAAAATCAAAAACGAAATAGTCTCACTGTGGTTACCAGATACTGTGAGGGTTAAAGGTAGTGTCTCAAATCTGATACTGGGAAGATGACTACCATCTAAGGCGAACATGGGCGTAGGCTTATCTAACTCTCTGAAAGGAATGTCATGTTTCCGAACCCATGCTTCGTCCATGAAACAACCCTCAGCCCCAGAGTCTATCAAGGCACTACATGTAGCACCCGAACCGGTCCAGCGTAGGTGGACCGACAAAGTAGTACAGGACCTTGATGGAGAGACTTGAGTAGTTGCGCTCACCTGTAGCCCTCCGCTTACAGATGAGCTCTGGCTTTTACTGGACATGAATTAACAAAATGTCCAGCAACTCCGCAATAGAGGCACAGGCGGTTGGTGATCCTCCGTTCCCTCTCCTTATTCGAGATGCGAATCCCTCCCAGCTGCATGGGCTCAGTCTCAAAGCCAGAGGAGGGAGATGGTTGCGATGCGGAGCAGGGAAACACCGTTGATGCGAGCTCTCTTCCACGAGCCCGGTGACGAAGATCTACCCGTCGTTCTATGCGGATGGCGAGAGCAATCAAAGAGTCCACATCTGAAGGAACCTCCCGGGAGAGAATCTCATCCTTAACCACTGCGTGGAGTCCCTCCAGAAAACGAGCGAGCAGCGCCGGCTCGTTCCACTCACTAGAGGCAGCAAGAGTGCGAAACTCAATGGAATAATCCGTTATGGACCGTTCACCTTGGCATAAGGAAGCCAGGGCCCTAGAAGCCTCCCCACCAAAAACTGAACGGTCAAAAACCCGAATCATCTCCTCTTTAAAGTTCTGGAATTTGTTAGAGCAATCAGCCCTTGCCTCCCAGATAGCTGTGCCCCATTCTCGAGCCCGGCCAGTAAGGAGTGAAATGACGTAAGCAACCCGAGCTCTCTCTCTAGAGTATGTGTTGGGTTGGAGAGAGAACACAATCTCACACTGCGTGAGAAAGGAGCGGCACTCAGTGGGCTGCCCGGAGTAGCAAGGTGGGTTATTAACCCTAGGTTCTGGAGGCTCGGCAGGCCAGGAAGTAACAGGTGGCACGAGACGTAGACTCTGGAACTGTCCAGAGAGGTCGGAAACCTGAGCGGCCAGGTTCTCCACGGCATGGCGAGCAGCAGACAATTCCTGCTCGTGTCTGCCGAGCATGGCTCCTTGGATCTCGACGGCAGTGTAACGAGCGTCTGAAGTCGCTGGGTCCATTCCTTGGTCGGTTCCTTCTGTCATGCAGGTGAAAGAGGACCCAAAAGCGACTTAACAGAAACAGAGTTTATTTAAGTCCAAACAGGGAATAACAGAAATCCTCTAGACTTGTAGAGGGGAAATAACTGGAGAAGCGGCCACAGACTGCAGGTCGCTTCGGGTAGGCGCAGGCCGTAGTCGACAGAGACACCTGCTCACACGCAGCATCTGATGAAGGCAAAAAACACGACAGGACAGGGCGATACACAATCACAGCAAAAACACGACAGGACAGGGCGAAACGCAATCACAGCATGGTGAATACAATACAAGGAACCGACGGGACAGGAACGGAACACAAAGGAATAAATAGGGACTCTAATCAGGGGAAAGGATCGGGAACAGGTGTGGGAAGACTAAATGATGATTAGGGAATAGGAACAGCTGGGAGCAGGAACGGAACGATAGAGAGAAGAGAGAGCGAGAGAGTGAGAGAGGGAGGGGGAGAGAGAGGGATAGAAGGAGGGAAAGAACCAAATAAGACCAGCAGAGGGAAACGAATAGCATGGGGAGCACAGGGACAAGACATGATAATAAATGACAAACATGACACCTACCTGGTACTGTAAAAATCTAATGAGTGTAGGCACATTAAATGATTACCAGCTGCACCTTGTAGATTCCACACTTGAGCATGACAATAAACTATGACTGGAGAGAGAATAGAGAATAGAGAGAGAGAGAGGAGAATGGAGAGAGAGAGAGAGAGAGAGAGATAGAGAAAGCTAGAGATAGAGGAGACGAGAAGAGAGATAGAGAGATAGAGGAGAGGAGAAGAGAGAGAGAGAGAGAGAGAGAGAGAGAGAGAGAGAGAGAGAGAGAGAGAGAGAGAGAGAGAGAGAGAGAGAGAGAGAGAGAGAGGAGAATAGAGAGAGAGAGATACCAATAGTCCCTTGTAGACTTCTGCTATAGTGACACCTTAATGTTGTGAACAGAGTGCCCGATGCCGGCGGTGGGGTTATGATATGGGCAAGCATTATCTATGGACAACGAACACAATTGCATTTTATCTATGGCCATTTCAATGCACAGAGATACCATGATGAGATCCTGAGGGCCATTATCGTGCCATTCATCCGCGGTCATCACCTCATGTTTCAACATGATAATGCACTGGAAGCTGAAAATGTCCCAGTTCTTCCATGGCCTGCATACTCACCAGACATGTCACCCATTGAGCATGTTTGGGATGCTCCGGATCGATGTGTATGACAGTGTTCCAGTATGGTGTGACATGGAATGACAATGGCATTATGCATCCAGACAAAGTAATAAATATATTTTCCTATTTGAAGAAGAATAACGCCTACATTCTTCTTCAAATAGGAAAATATCTTTATTATTTGGGCAAGATGCATATAATATGCTTTGAAAACTTTCCAGACAACAGTTGGGTGTACTCCGTTATCTCTAAGTAACATTTGTGTTGAAATGCCATGTCTTCATTATTGGCATAGTAGGTTTAAGCTTAAACGTGAAGGACAACGGTCTGTGGTCCGTAATTATTCTAGAACTGTCTCAGCCTCCAGTATTTATGCTGCAGTAGTTTATGTGTCGGGGGCTAGGGTCAGTTTGTTTATCTGGAGTACTTCTCCTGTCCTATTCGGTGTCCTGTGTGAATCTAAGTGTGTGTTCTCTAATTCTCTCCTTCTCTCTTTCTTTCTCTCTCTCGGAGGACCTGAGCCCTAGGACCATGCCCCAGGACTACCTGACATGATGACTCCTTGCTGTCCCCAGTCCACCTGGCCATGCTGCTGCTCCAGTTTCAACTGGCCTGGGCCCTAGGACCATGTCCCAGGACTACTTGACATGAGGACTCCTTGCTGTCCCCAGTCCACCTGGCCATGCTCCTGCTCCAGTTTCAACTGTTCTGCCTTACTATTATTCAACCATGCTGGTCATTTATGAACATTTGAACATCTTGGCCACGTTCTGTTATAATCTCCACCCGGCACAGCCAGAAGAGGACTGGCCACCCCACATATGCTCTCTCTAATTCTCTCTTTCTTTCTCTCTCTCGGAGGACCTGAGCCCTAAGACCGTGCCCCAGGACTACCTGACATGATGACTCCTTGCTGTCCCCAGTCCACCTGGCCATGCTGCTGCTCCAGTTTCAACTGGCCTGGGCCCTAGGACCATGTCCCAGGACTACTTGACATGAGGACTCCTTGCTGTCCCCAGTCCACCTGGCCATGCTCCTGCTCCAGTTTCAACTGTTCTGCCTTACTATTATTCAACCATGCTGGTCATTTATGAACATTTGAACATCTTGGCCACGTTCTGTTATAATCTCCACCCGGCACAGCCAGAAGAGGACTGGCCACCCCACATATGCTCTCTCTAATTCTCTCTTTCTTTCTCTCTCTCGGAGGACCTGAGCCCTAAGACCGTGCCCCAGGACTACCTGACATGATGGCTCTTGCTGTCCCCAGTCCACCTGACTGTGCTGCTGCTCCAGTTTCAACTGTTCTGCCTTATTATTATTTGACCATGCTGGTCATTTATGAACATTTGAACATCTTGGTCATGTTCTGTTATAATCTCTACCCGGCACAGCCAGAAGAGGACTGGCCACCCCACATAGCCCGGTTCCTCTCTAGGTTTCTTCCTAGGTTTTGGCCTTTCTAGGGAGTTTTTCCTAGCCACCGTGCTTTTACACCTGCATTGTTTGCTGTTTGGGGTTTTAGGCTGGGTTTCTGTACAGCACTTTGAGACATCAGCTGATGTACGAAGGGCTATATAAATACATTTGATTTGATTTGATTTAGAATAATATTAGTAAATAGAAAGGATTTACATTCAAAACGATAGTCAAAGAAAGAAAAGTTTACAATGAAACATGTCACTTGTTGAATATGAGTTGTGGACATGAGAGTAAAAGGAATATTGTCTTTCAGTTGGATGTCTCTATCTGTTATTGAAAGTCAATATATCTAAAAAAAAAAAAATAAAAAAAAAAAACAGTTCTTAACATATTCCCATAACATTGAGATAGTTTTACTATAAGACCGCTAATGAATTTTGTGTCGTCTTTTTTATTTATTTTTGTTTTTTGTTTTGTTGTTGTGCCAGGTTTCCTTTTACCATTATAAAACATCCATTTGGGTTCTGTACTAATTTCTGTAGACTTAAATGGGACTTTTTTGTTTTAATCAATGAGAATTGAAATTCCTCTGGATCTTAAGGAGAAGATGGAGGAGGACGTCAACCCACATCCCAAGCTCACCCAAAACATTCACTTTCTATTGTTTCTGGGTTTAAAAAACAAACACATGTAGGTGTTATTCTTTTTCAAATAGGAAAATATCTTTACTACTTTGTCTGGATGTATAATGCCATTGTCATTCCATGTCACACATGTTCATATCTTAAGTATTATCCACAGAACGTGATATTGAGATGAGCCTTTACATGTCTGTGTCTCATATTGATTCCGTACGTTCAATGAAAGGTGTTGATTCACAACATAAACAGCTACTTGACTCCATACATTATGTGTTGATTCACAAAATAAACAGATACTTGACTCCATATATTATGTGTTGATTCACAACATAAACATCTACTTGACTCCATACATTATGTGTTGATTCACAACATAAACAGCTACTTGACTCCATACATTATGTGTTGATTCACAACATAAACAGCTACTTGACTCCATACATTATGTGTTGATTCACAACATAAACAGCTACTTGACTCCATACATTATGTGTTGATTCACAACATAAACAGCTACTTGACTCCAAACATTATGTGTTGATTCACAACATACACAGCTACTTGACTCCAAACATTATGTGTTGATTCACAACATAAACAGCTACTTGACTCCATACATTATGTGTTGATTCACAACATAAACAGCTACTTGACTCCAAACATTGTGTTGATTCACAACATACACAGCTACTTGACTCCAAACATTGTGTTGATTCACAACATAAACAGCTACTTGACTCCATACATTATGTGTTGATTCACAACATACACAGCTACTTGACTCCAAACATTATGTGTTGATTCACAACATACACAGCTACTTGACTCCATACATTATGTGTTGATTCACAACATACATAGCTACTTGACTCCAAACATTATGTGTTGATTCACAACATAAACAGCTACTTGACTCCAAACATTATGTGTTGATTCACAACATACACAGCTACTTGACTCCATACATTATGTGTTGATTCACAACATACACAGCTACTTGACTCCATACATTATGTGTTGATTCACAACATACACAGCTACTTGACTCCATACATTATGTGTTGATTCATTTACATTTACATTTACATTTAAGTCATTTAGCAGACGCTCTTATCCAGAGCGACTTACAAATTGGTGCATTCACCTTATGACATCCAGTGGGACAGTCACTTAACAATAGTGCATCTAAAACTTAGGGGGTGGGGTGAGAGGGATTACTTAACCTATCCTAGGTATTCCTTAAAGAGGTGGGGTTTCAGGTGTCTCCGGAAGGTGGTGATTGACTCCGCTGTCCTGGCGTCGTGAGGGAGTTTGTTCCACCATTGGGGGCCAGGGCAGCGAACAGTTTTGACTGGGCTGAGCGGGAGCTGTACTTCCTCAGTGGTAGGGAGGCGAGCAGGCCAGAGGTGGATGAACGCAGTGCCCTTGTTTGGGTGTAGGGCCTGATCAGAGCCTGGAGGTACTGAGGTGCCGTTCCCCTCACAGCTCCGTAGGCAAGCACCATGGTCTTGTAGCGGATGCGAGCTTCAACTGGAAGCCAGTGGAGAGAACGGAGGAGCGGGGTGACGTGAGAGAACTTGGGAAGGTTGAACACCAGACGGGCTGCGGCGTTCTGGATGAGTTGAAGGGGTTTAATGGCACAGGCAGGGAGCCCAGCCAACAGCGAGTTGCAGTAATCCAGACGGGAGATGACAAGTGCCTGGATTAGGACCTGCGCCGCTTCCTGTGTGAGGCAGGGTCGTACTCTGCGGATGTTGTAGAGCATGAACCTACAGGAACGGGCCACCGCCTTGATGTTAGTTGAGAACGACAGGGTGTTGTCCAGGATCACGCCAAGGTTCTTGGCGCTCTGGGAGGAGGACACAATGGAGTTGTCAACCGTGATGGCGAGATCATGGAACGGGCAGTCCTTCCCCGGGAGGAAGAGCAGCTCCGTCTTGCCGAGGTTCAGCTTGAGGTGGTGATCCGTCATCCACACTGATATGTCTGCCAGACATGCAGAGATGCGATTCGCCACCTGGTCATCAGAAGGGGGAAAGGAGAAGATTAATTGTGTGTCGTCTGCATAGCAATGATAAGAGAGACCATGTGAGGTTATGACAGAGCCAAGTGACTTGGTGTATAGCGAGAATAGGAGAGGGCCAAGAACAGAGCCCTGGGGGACACCAGTGGTGAGAGCGCGTGGTGAGGAGACAGATTCTCGCCACGCCACCTGATTCACAACATACACAGCTACTTGACTTCAAACATTATGTGTTGATTCACAACACACACAGCTACTTGACTCCATACATTATGTGTTGATTCACAACATAAACAGCTACTTGACTCCATACATTATGTGTTGATTCACAAAATAAACAGCTACTTGACTCCAAACATTATGTGTTGATTCACAACATAAACAGCTACTTGACTCCAAACATTATGTGTTGATTCACAACATACACAGCTACTTGACTCCAAACATTATGTGTTGATTCACAACATACACAGCTACTTGACTCCAAACATTATGTGTTGATTCACAACATACACAGCTACTTGACTCCAAACATTATGTGTTGATTCACAACATAAACAGCTACTTGACTCCATACATTATGTAAGGTGTGAATGAAAATAGTATTGATCAATCCTCAAGCTTCTTACTGGGCATGTAATCACAAGACAAAAAAAACTATTTAAAAAATAAATCATGATTCCTCTTCCCCTTCCATCCTCTTCCCGTATGAATCTGTCCTGTACTGTTGCACAGGTGAGAGAGCAACCTTATTGGTGCCTCAGTAGTGGCCATTCCCTTTAATGCAGGTCAGTGACTGTGTCTGTATGCCAGGGGTCTCCAACCTCTTCTAGCATGAAAGGTACTTAAAAAAGCTTTCAAATAGACACATTCTTCCCCTCTCCTCTCCCCGGTCCTTAAGGCGCCATCATGCTTCAGTTCCACTGGCTCCTAACCGAGCACGTGTGCTCGCATACTCCCTTAAAAGACATTCACTTGAAAAAGAAGAAAAAGCGAAAATAGTACTGTTTGTCCATTTTGATACGCTGTAGCCAGTCCTCAAAATAGTCCAAATTAATCTCAAGAAATCTGTTTTCTCAGTTTTATTTTTCCTGGTTTTAGATTTTTTTAAAAAAATGGTTCACTCTCAAAAAAGGTTTGATTTATTTCACCTTTATTTAACCAGGTAGGCAAGTTGAGAACAAGTTCTCATTTACAATTGCGACCTGGCCAAGATAAAGCAAAGCAGTGCGACACATACAACAACACAGAGTTACACATGGAATAAACAAACATACAGTCAATAACACAATAGGGAAAAAATGAAGTCTATATACAGTGTGTGCAAATGGTGCGATGTGGTAAGTCAATACAAATGACACTTTTTCATAGAGAAACAACGAAATTGGATGCTGTGAGTCCATGTCAATGGTTAAATCACATCAGAATACTTTTTTCTTTTTTTTAGTTCTGGAAGAAAACAAACATGTATTTTTGAGTGTAATTCCCCTTTAATTGCGCATCTGGCCCTTTAATTGCGCGTCTAGCGAGTGAGGAATGTGCCATCTAACGTGCTGGTTGAGCGATGGTTCTGTTTTGCCGCGAGAAGAAGGCCATGCAGAACCATAGCCTACCCCCCGCCCAAACTACTGTACTGCTGCTTCTCCTTTCATGGCAAAATGAGCAAATAACAAATACAAATAATATATTTACTCATGATATACTTCTGCCAGGTAAGCCTACCTTGCAGTTAACATTTAATTGAGAAGGTTTTGGGAAAAAGTTTTTCTGTCAACCCACAAGACTGTTATCACATCTACTGGAGTTATAGACAAACGCGCACACCGCACAGACAGACTAGGGAAATATTACTGGAAATTAATTGGCAGATATTGTGTTAGGTTTGGATTTTTATTCCATAGTGGCTATCCAGGGGTGGGTTAATGTCAAAGTTGCGTTGATTAGACAGTAGCTGGGCACTTGCAGCGTCGGATAATTGTGAGATTTGTTTATGACAGTTTGTGATGGAACACAGGAAACATTGCGTAATCTTTCTGGAGTTGTTTGGCAAGCTACTCATGGGTGGGCTGGGATCGACCGGCTGGAAGCCCCTGCTCTATTCAATACAAACAATATATATATACAGTGCATTCGGAAAGTATTCAGACCCCCTTAACCTTTTCCACATTTTGTTACGTTACAGCCTTATTCTAATATATATATTTGTTTTATTCCCCTCATCCATCTACACACAATATCCCATAATGACGAAGTGAAAACAGGTTTTTATAAATGTTTGCAAATTTCTATATATATATAAAAACAGAAATACCTTATTTAGATAAATATTCAACATTTTGTTGTGTTACAAAGTGACATTAAAATGGATTTAATTCAATGTTCTTGTCAACTATCTACACAAAGTGGAATAAACATTTGTAAAAAAAATATATATATATTGAAAAATAAAACACTACTATATCTTGATTTGATAAGTATCAACCTCTGAGTCAATACATGTTAAAATCACCTTTGGTTAAACACTTTTACTGCACACAGAGTCCATGCAACCTATTATGTGACTTGCTAAG
>NW_025744438.1:0-10685 GCF_021184085.1 Oncorhynchus gorbuscha | reverse complement strand
GTTAGGGTTAGAGTTAGAGTTAGAGTTGAACTGGGGTGTGGACATGTAGCTAGGGTAGGGTTAGGGTTAGGGTTAGAGTTAGGGTTGAGCTGGGGTGTGGACATGTAGCTAGGGTAGGGTTAGGGTTAGAGTTAGAGTTGAACTGGGGTGTGGACATGAAGCTAGGGTAGGGTTAGGGTTAGGGTTAGGGTTAGGGTTAGGGTTAGGGTTAGGGTTAGGGTTAGGGTTAGGGTTAGAGTTAGAGTTAGAGTTAGAGTTGAACTGGGGTGTGGACATGAAGCTAGGGTAGGGTTAGGGTTAGGGTTAGAGTTAGAGTTGAACTGGGGTGTGGACATGTAGCTAGGGAAGGGTTAGAGTTAGAGTTAGAGTTGAACTGGGGTGTGGACATGTAGCTAGGGTAGGGTTAGAGTTAGAGTTAGAGTTGAACTGGGGTGTGGACATGTAGCTAGGGTAGGGTTAGAGTTAGAGTTAGAGTTAGAGTTGAACTGGGGTGTGGACATGTAGCTAGGGTAGGGTTAGAGTTAGAGTTAGAGTTAGAGTTGAACTGGGGTGTGGACATGTAGCTAGGGTAGGGTTAGGGTTAGAGTTAGAGTTAGAGTTGAACTGGGGTGTGGACATGTAGCTAGGGTAGGGTTAGGGTTAGAGTTAGGGTTGAGCTGGGGTGTGGACATGTAGCTAGGGTAGGGTTAGGGTTAGAGTTAGAGTTGAACTGGGGTGTGGACATGAAACTAGGGTAGGGTTAGGGTTAGGGTTAGGGTTAGGGTTAGGGTTAGGGTTAGGGTTAGGGTTAGGGTTAGGTTAGGGTTAGGGTTAGAGTTAGAGTTGAACTGGGGTGTGGACATGTAGCTAGGGTAGGGTTAGAGTTAGAGTTAAGTTAGAGTTAGAGTTGAACTGGGGTGTGGACATGTAGCTAGGGTAGGGTTAGAGTTAGAGTTAGAGTTAGAGTTGACCTGGGGTGTGGACATGAAGCTAGGGTAGGGATGAACCGGGGTGTGGACATGAGGCTAGGGTAGGGTTAGAGTTAGGTTAGAGTTAGAGTTAGGTTAGAGTTGAACTGGGGTGTGGACATGTAGCTAGGTAGGGTTAGGGTTAGGGTTAGAGTTAGAGTTAGAGTTGAACTGGGGTGTGGACATGTAGCTAGGGTAGGGTTAGGGTTAGGGTTAGAGTTAGAGTTAGGGTTGAACTGGGGTGTGGACATGTATCTAGGGTAGGGTTAGAGTTAGAGTTGAACTGGGGTGTGGACATGTAGCTAGGGTAGGGTTAGAGTTAGAGTTAGAGTTGAGAACTGGGGTGTGGACATGAAGCTGGGGTGTGGACATGTAGCTAGGGTAGGGTTAGAGTTAGAGTTAGAGTTGAACTGGGGTGTGGACATGTAGCTAGGGTAGGGTTAGAGTTAGAGTTAGAGTTGAACTGGGGTGTGGACATGTAGCTAGGGTAGGGTTAGGTTAGGTTAGAGTTAGAGTTAGAGTTGAACTGGGGTGTGGACATGTAGCTAGGGTAGGGTTAGGTTAGGGTAGGTAGGGTTAGGGTTAGGTTAGTTAGAGTTGAACTGGGGTGTGGACATGAAGCTAGGGTAGGGTTAGAGTTAGAGTTAGAGTTGAACTGGGGTGTGGACATGAAGCTAGGGTAGGGTTAGGGTTAGGGTTAGAGTTAGAGTTAGAGTTGAACTGGGGTGTGGACATGAAGCTAGGGTAGGGTTAGAGTTAGAGTTAGAGTTGAACTGGGGTGTGGACATGAAGCTAGGGTAGGGTTAGAGTTAGAGTTAGAGTTGAACTGGGGTGTGGACATGAAGCTAGGGTAGGGTTAGGTTAGGTTAGGGTTAGGGTTAGGTTAGGGTTAGAGTTAGAGTTGAACTGGGGTGTGGACATGAAGCTAGGGTAGGGTTAGGGTTAGGGTTAGGTTAGGTTAGGAGTTAGAGTTAGAGTTGAACTGGGGTGTGGACATGAAGCTAGGGTAGGGTTAGAGTTAGAGTTAGAGTTGAACTGGGGTGTGGACATGAAGCTAGGGTAGGGTTAGGGTTAGGGTTAGAGTTAGAGTTAGAGTTGAACCGGGGTGTGGACATGAAGCTAGGGTAGGGTTAGAGTTAGAGTTAGAGTTGAACTGGGGTGTGGACATGAAGCTAGGGTAGGGTTAGAGTTAGGGAGTTAGAGTTGAACTGGGGTGTGGACATGAAGCTAGGGTAGGGTTAGGTTAGGGTTAGGGTTAGGGTTAGAGTTAGAGTTAGAGTTGAACTGGGGTGTGGACATGTATCTAGGGTAGAGTTAGAGTTAGAGTTGAACTGGGGTGTGGACATGTAGCTAGGGTAGGGTTAGAGTTAGAGTTAGAGTTAGAGTTGAACTGGGGTGTGGACATGTAGCTAGGGTAGGGTAAGAGTTAGAGTTAGAGTTAGAGTTAGAGTTAGAGTTGAACTGGGGTGTGGACATGTATCTAGGGTAGGGTTAGAGTTAGAGTTAGAGTTGAACTGGGGTGTGGACATGTAGCTAGGGTAGGGTTAGAGTTAGAGTTAGAGTTGAACTGGGGTGTGGACATGTATCTAGGGTAGGGTTAGAGTTAGAGTTAGAGTTGAACTGGGGTGTGGACATGTAGCTAGGGTAGGGTTAGAGTTAGAGTTAGAGTTGAACTGGGGTGTGGACATGTAGCTAGGGTAGGGTTAGAGTTAGAGTTAGAGTTAGAGTTAGAGTTGAACTGGGGTGTGGACATGTAGCTAGGGTAGGGTTAGAGTTAGAGTTAGAGTTGAACTGGGGTGTGGACATGTAGCTAGGGTTAGGGTTAGAGTTAGAGTTAGAGTTGAACTGGGGTGTGGACATGAAGCTAGGGTAGGGTTAGGGTTAGAGTTAGAGTTAGAGTTAGAGTTGAACTGGGGTGTGGACATGAAGCTAGGGTAGGGTTAGAGTTAGAGTTAGAGTTGAACTGGGGTGTGGACATGAAGCTAGGGTAGGGTTAGGGTTAGGGTTAGAGTTAGAGTTGAACCGGGGTGTGGACATGAAGCTAGGGTAGGGTTAGAGTTAGAGTTAGAGTTGAACTGGGGTGTGGACATGAAGCTAGGGTAGGGTTAGAGTTAGAGTTAGAGTTGAACTGGGGTGTGGACATGTACTAGGGTAAGAGAGTTAGAGTTGAACTGGGGTGTGGACATGTGGCTAGGGTAGGTAGTTAGGGTTAGGGTTAGGGTTAGGGTTAGAGTTAGAGTTGAACTGGGGTGTGGACATGAAGCTAGGTAGGGTTAGAGTTAGGGCTAGGAGCTGAACTGGGGTATGGACATGTAGCTAGGTAGGTTAGGGTTAGAGTTAGAGTTAGAGTTAGAGTTGAACTGGGGTGTGGACATGAAGCTAGGGTAGGGTGGGTTAGGGTTAAGGGTTAGGGTTAGAGTTAGAGTTAGGGTTGAACTGGGGTGTGGACATGTATCTAGGGTAGAGTTAGAGTTAGAGTTGAACTGGGGTGTGGACATGTAGCTAGGGTAGGGTTAGAGTTAGAGTTAGAGTTAGAGTTGAACTGGGGTGTGGACATGTAGCTAGGGTAGGGTAAGAGTTAGAGTTAGAGTTAGAGTTAGAGTTAGAGTTGAACTGGGGTGTGGACATGTATCTAGGGTAGGGTTAGAGTTAGAGTTAGAGTTGAACTGGGGTGTGGACATGTAGCTAGGGTAGGGTTAGAGTTAGAGAGCTAGAGTTGAACTGGGGTGTGGACATGTAGCTAGGGTAGGGTTAGAGTTAGAGTTAGAGTTAGAGTTAGAGTTGAACTGGGGTGTGGACATGTAGCTAGGTAGGGTTAGGGTTAGAGTTAGAGTTGAACTGGGGTGTGGACATGTAGCTAGGTAGGGTTAGGAGTTAGAGTTAGAGTTAGGGATTGAACTGGGGTGTGGACATGTAGCTAGGGTAGGGTTAGGAGTTAGAGTTAGAGTTAGAGTTGAACTGGGGTGTGGACATGTAGCTAGGGTAGGGTTAGAGTTAGAGTTAGAGTTAGAGTTGAACTGGGGTGTGGACATGTAGCTAGGGTAGAGGTTAGGGTTAGGGTTAGGGTTAGAGTTAGAGTTAGAGTTGAACTGGGGTGTGGACATGTAGCTAGGGTAGGGTTAGGGTTAGGGTTAGAGTTAGAGTTGAGCTGGGGTGTGGACATGTAGCTAGGGTAGGGTTAGGGTTAGAGTTAGAGTTGAACTAGGGTGTGGACATGAAGCTAGGGTAGGGTTAGGGTTAGGGTTAGGGTTAGGAGTTAGGGTTAGGGTTAGGGTTAGGGTTAGGGTTAGGGTTAGGAGTTAGAAGTTAGAGTTAGAGTTGAACTGGGGTGTGGACATGAAGCTAGGGTAGGGTTAGGGTTAGGGTTAGAGTTAGAGTTGAACTGGGGTGTGGACATGTAGCTAGGGAAGGGTTAGAGTTAGAGTTAGAGTTGAACTGGGGTGTGGACATGTAGCTAGGGTAGGGTTAGAGTTAGAGTTAGAGTTGAACTGGGGTGTGACATGTAGCTAGGTAGGGTTAGAGTTAGAGTTAGAGTTAGAGTTGAACTGGGGTGTGGACATGTAGCTAGGGTAGGGTTAGAGTTAGAGTTAGAGTTAGAGTTGAACTGGGGTGTGGACATGTAGCTAGGTAGGTTAGGGTTAGAGTTAGAGTTAGAGTTGAACTGGGGTGTGGACATGTAGCTAGGGTAGGGTTAGGGTTAGAGTTAGGGTTGAGCTGGGGTGTGGACATGTAGCTAGGGTAGGGTTAGGGTTAGAGTTAGAGTTGAACTGGGGTGTGGACATGAAGCTAGGGTAGGGTTAGGGTTAGGGTTAGAGTTAGAGTTAGAGTTGAACTGGGGTGTGGACATGTAGCTAGGGTAGGGTTAGAGTTAGAGTTAGAGTTAGAGTTAGAGTTGAACTGGGGTGTGGACATGTAGCTAGGGTAGGGTTAGAGTTAGAGTTAGAGTTAGAGTTGACCTGGGGTGTGGACATGAAGCTAGGGTAGGGATGAACCGGGGTGTGGACATGAGGCTAGGGTAGGGTTAGAGTTAGAGTTAGAGTTAGAGTTAGAGTTAGAGTTGAACTGGGGTGTGGACATGTAGCTAGGGTAGGGTTAGGGTTAGGGTTAGAGTTAGAGTTAGAGTTGAACTGGGGTGTGGACATGTAGCTAGGGTAGGGTTAGGGTTAGGGTTAGAGTTAGAGTTAGAGTTGAACTGGGGTGTGGACATGTATCTAGGGTAGAGTTAGAGTTAGAGTTGAACTGGGGTGTGGACATGTAGCTAGGGTAGGGTTAGAGTTAGAGTTAGAGTTAGAGTTGAACTGGGGTGTGGACATGTAGCTAGGGTAGGGTAAGAGTTAGAGTTAGAGTTAGAGTTAGAGTTAGAGTTGAACTGGGGTGTGGACATGTATCTAGGGTAGGGTTAGAGTTAGAGTTAGAGTTGAACTGGGGTGTGGACATGTAGCTAGGGTAGGGTTAGAGTTAGAGTTAGAGTTGAACTGGGGTGTGGACATGTAGCTAGGGTAGGGTTAGAGTTAGAGTTAGAGTTAGAGTTAGAGTTGAACTGGGGTGTGGACATGTAGCTAGGGTAGGGTTAGAGTTAGAGTTAGAGTTGAACTGGGGTGTGGACATGTAGCTAGGGTAGGGTTAGAGTTAGAGTTAGAGTTAGAGTTGAACTGGGGTGTGGACATGAAGCTAGGGTAGGGTTAGGGTTAGGGTAGGTTAGGGTTAGGGTTAGGTTAGGGTTAGAGTTAAGTTGAACTGGGGTGTGGACATGAAGCTAGGGTAGGGTTAGAGTTAGAGTTAGAGTTGAACTGGGGTGTGGACATGAAGCTAGGGTAGGGTTAGGGTTAGGGTTAGAGTTAGAGTTAGAGTTGAACCGGGGTGTGGACATGAAGCTAGGGTAGGGTTAGAGTTAGAGTTAGAGTTGAACTGGGGTGTGGACATGAAGCTAGGGTAGGGTTAGAGTTAGAGTTAGAGTTGAACTGGGGTGTGGACATGAAGCTAGGGTAGGGTTAGGGTTAGGGTTAGGGTTAGGGTTAGGGTTAGGGTTAGAGTTAGAGTTGAACTGGGGTGTGGACATGTATCTAGGGTAGAGTTAGAGTTAGAGTTGAACTGGGGTGTGGACATGTAGCTAGGGTAGGGTTAGGGTTAGGGTTAGGGTTAGGGTTAGGGTTAGGGTTAGAGTTAGAGTTGAACTGGGGTGTGGACATGAAGCTAGGGTAGGGTTAGAGTTAGAGTTAGAGTTGAACTGGGGTGTGGACATGAAGCTAGGGTAGGGTTAGGGTTAGGGTTAGAGTTAGAGTTAGAGTTGAACCGGGTGTGGACATGAAGCTAGGGTAGGGTTAGAGTTAGAGTTAGAGTTGAACTGGGGTGTGGACATGAAGCTAGGGTAGGGTTAGAGTTAGAGTTAGAGTTGAACTGGGGTGTGGACATGAAGCTAGGGTAGGGTTAGGGTTAGGGTTAGAGTTAGAGTTAGGGTTGACGGGTGTGGACATGTATCTAGGGTAGGTTAGAGTTAGAGTTGAACTGGGGTGTGGACATAGCTAGGGTAGTTAGGGTTAGAGTTAGAGTTAGAGTTGAACTGGGGTGTGGACATGTAGCTAGGGTAGGGTTAGAGTTAGAGTTAGAGTTAGAGTTAGAGTTGAACTGGGGTGTGGACATGTAGCTAGGGTAGGGTTAGAGTTAGAGTTAGAGTTGAACTGGGGTGTGGACATGTAGCTAGGGGTAGGGTTAGAGTTAGAGTTAGAGTTGAACTGGGGTGTGGACATGTAGCTAGGGTAGGGTTAGAGTTAGAGTTAGAGTTAGAGTTAGAGTTGAACTGGGGTGTGGACATGTAGCTAGGGTAGGGTTAGAGTTAGAGTTAGAGTTGAACTGGGGTGTGGACATGTAGCTAGGGTAGGGTTAGAGTTAGAGTTAGAGTTAGAGTTGAACTGGGGTGTGGACATGAAGTTAGGGTAGGGTTAGGTTAGGGTTAGGGTTAGGGTTAGGGTTAGAGTTAGAGTTGAACTGGGGTGTGGACATGAAGCTAGGTAGGGTTAGAGTTAGAGTTAGAGTTGAACTGGGGTGTGGACATGAAGCTAGGGTAGGGTTAGGGTTAGGGTTAGAGTTAGAGTTGAGGAGTGTGGACTGAGCTGTGAAGCTGGGGTGTGGACATGAAGCTAGGGTTAGGGTTAGAGTTAGAGTTAGAGTTGAACTGGGGTGTGGACATGAAGCCAGGGTAGGGTTAGACAGAGCTAGAGTTGAACTGGGGTGTGAATACTGAGAGTTGAGCTAGGGTAGGACTAGGGTTAGGGTTAGAGTTAGAGTTAGAGTTGAACTGGGGTGTGGACATGTAGCTAGGGTAGAGTTAGAGTTAGAGTTGAACTGGGGTGTGGACATGTAGCTAGGGTAGGGTTAGGGTTAGAGTTAGAGTTGAACTGGGGTGTGGACATGAAGCTAGGGTAGGGTTAGGGTTAGAGTTAGAGTTGAACTGGGGTGTGGACATGAAGCTAGGGTAGGGTTAGAGTTAGAGTTAGAGTTGAACTGGGGTGGGACATGTAGTAGGTTAGGGTTAGGGTTAGAGTTAGAGTTAGGGTTAGGCATGGCTAGGGTAGGGTTAGAGTTAGGGTTAGAGTTGAACTGGGGTGTGGACATGAAGCTAGGGTAGGGTTAGAGTTAGAGTTAGAGTTGAACTGGGGTGTGGACATGGTAGCTAGGGTAGGGTTAGGGTTAGGGTTAGAGTTAGAGTTAGAGTTGAACTGGGGTGTGGACATGTAGCTAGGGTAGGGTTAGAGTTAGAGTTAGAGTTGAACTGGGGTGTGGACATGTAGCTAGGGTAGGGTTAGAGTTAGAGTTAGAGTTAGAGTTGAACTGGGGTGTGGACATGTAGCTAGGGTAGGGTTAGGGTTAGAGTTAGAGTTAGAGCTGGGGTGTGGAAGCTAGGGGTAGGGTTAGGGTTAGAGTTAGAGTTAGAGCTGAGGGTGGACGTGTAGCTAGGTAGGGTTAGGGTTAGAGTTAGGAGTTGAGCTGGGGTGTGGACATGTAGCTAGGGTAGGGTTAGGGTTAGGAGTTAGAGTTGAACTGGGGTGTGGACATGAAGCTAGGGTAGGGTTAGGGTTAGGGTTAGGGTTAGGGTTAGGGTTAGGGTTAGGGTTAGGGTTAGGGTTAGGGTTAGGGTTAGGGTTAGAGTTAGAGTTGAACTGGGGTGTGGACATGTAGCTAGGGTAGGGTTAGAGTTAGAGTTAGAGTTAGAGTTAGAGTTGAACTGGGGTGTGGACATGTAGCTAGGGTAGGGTTAGAGTTAGAGTTAGAGTTAGAGTTGACCTGGGGTGTGGACATGAAGCTAGGGTAGGGATGAACCGGGGTGTGGACATGAGGCTAGGGTAGGGTTAGAGTTAGAGTTAGAGTTAGAGTTAGAGTTAGAGTTAGAGTTGAACTGGGGTGTGGACATGTAGCTAGGGTAGGGTTAGGGTTAGGTTAGAGTTAGAGTTAGAGTTGAACTGGGGTGTGGACATGTAGCTAGGGTAGGGTTAGGGTTAGGGTTAGAGTTAGAGTTAGAGTTGAACTGGGGTGTGGACATGTATCTAGGGTAGAGTTAGAGTTAGAGTTGAACTGGGGTGTGGACATGTAGCTAGGGTAGGGTTAGAGTTAGAGTTAGAGTTAGAGTTGAACTGGGGTGTGGACATGTAGCTAGGGTAGGGTAAGAGTTAGAGTTAGAGTTAGAGTTGAACTGGGGTGTGGACATGTATCTAGGGTAGGGTTAGAGTTAGGAGTTAGAGTTAGAGTTGAACTGGGGTGTGGACATGTAGCTAGGGTAGGGTTAGAGTTAGAGTTAGGAGTTGAACTGGGGTGTGGACATGTAGCTAGGGTAGGGTTAGAGTTAGAGTTAGAGTTAGAGTTAGAGTTGAACTGGGGTGTGGACATGTAGCTAGGGTAGGGTTAGAGTTAGAGTTAGAGTTGAACTGGGGTGTGGACATGTAGCTAGGGTAGGGTTAGAGTTAGAGTTAGAGTTAGAGTTGAACTGGGGTGTGGACATGAAGCTAGGGTAGGGTTAGGGTTAGGGTTAGGGTTAGGGTTAGGGTTAGGGTTAGAGTTAGGAGTTGAACTGGGGTGTGGACATGAAGCTAGGGTAGGGTTAGAGTTAGAGTTAGAGTTGAACTGGGGTGTGGACATGAAGCTAGGGTAGGGTTAGGTTAGGGTTAGAGTTAGAGTTAGGGTTGAACAGGGGTGTGGACATGAAGCTAGGGTAGGGTTAGAGTTAGAGTTAGAGTTGAACTGGGGGTGTGGACATGAAGCTAGGGTAGGGTTAGAGTTAGAGTTAGAGTTGAACTGGGGTGTGGACATGAAGCTAAGGTAGGGTTAGGAGTTAGAGTTAGAGTTGAACTGGGGTGTGGACATGAAGCTAAGGTAGGGTTAGGGTTAGTTCGGGATGGGTGGCCATTCCTATATAAAGAACCGACCTCATGCATACATTTTCATTTGGATGGTCCCAGTGGGAATTGAACTCACAGCCCTGGCATTGCGAGTGCAGTGTTCGACTAATTGAGCTGAATTTGGTACTGTAGTTAGAGATGTGCCATATAAAATCCCCACTGGGATATATTTCTAGGTTTGGTGCCTGTGTCCTGCAGTGTGCTGATGAAGAAAGGCCTGCCAACGCTTTTCATTCACAATATCAAAAGTCTGTGTATCAGTGTCTCTCCTCCACTACGTCACTGCCTGTGTCACCGGTGTAAATCAGGGCTCATATTGTGATGTGATGAGCAGGCTATTAGTGTCAGTGCTTGTCGTTGTGTGTTCCTGTTCCAGGGCTCATGGCCTTGACTGATGTCACGTCCTCCAGACTAGAACATGATATAGAGGTGGGTCTATAAAAGTCACTGAGTAGCCTGGAGAACAGCAGCATTAGTGTTAACGGAGGTATACACCACCTCCGTCTGTCAGCTCAGTGACCATGTGTTTACTAAAACATTCACAGTGACATTAGGATCTCAACTGAATGGAACGCTCAGTATCCTGCAGTTCACCCTCAGTTCTATTCTGTCTCTGTCCCACAGCCTCTTCTCACTCCGACTGCCAATCATTTGGGAACAGAAGGAATACATGGGTGTCAATGTTAAAACCCTCCCTCCTGTCTCTTCTCTCTCTCTCTCTCCCTCGTCCTCCGTCTCGCTCCCACACTTTCTCCCCTTTCTCATTTCCTCTCAGATAATGCGTCACCAGCCAGGCACAGAGTGAATTCATTATTCAAGAACAAACTGTCTATTCGTTTGATGTGGCGTGTTGTTGATGTGTGGATTGAAATGTACGTATACAATAGTGAAATAAATACAGACTGAGAGAACATGAAGCGCAACAGCGCTGACGGAGCAATAACGAGCTCTAACTCTCATCGGATGATCAAATCTCTAACAGAACCTTGAGGTGCGAGAGGGAGGAGGATGTGCTCCAGGGGGGAGAGAGAGAGGACCCAAATCTGGGCTGAGGTGAGGAGACAGGAGGGATCAGAAGCCTTTTTCTGCTGTAGTTACTGTCAGTTAGACGAGGGGCTGTTCTCCCCCTCTGTTATAACAAGAGAAGAGGAGGCAGGGGAAGCATCTCAGAAGAGAGAGCGAGAGACACCGAGAGAGACCGAGAAATGAGAAAGAAGCAGGCAGACCTGTCATATGACTACAGGGAAGAGGTGCAGAGAGGAGAGGTGCAGAGAGGAGAGGTGCAGAGAGGAGAGGTGCAGAGGGGAGAGGTGCAGATAGGAGAGGTGCAGAGGGGAGAGGTGCAGAG
>NW_025744437.1:7500-10734 GCF_021184085.1 Oncorhynchus gorbuscha | reverse complement strand
TGTTTGGTTTCTGCTATTTTCCTAAAACTTCAGTTTTATTTTAGGACATAGCTATTTTCTCTTGGCTCCCCACCCTCTATGCCCTCCCTTTGTAGTGATAAGATTCCTTCCTTACCATAGCCCTGCTGTGCTTTACTGAGCTATTTACGTCCAACACCAGCTGGCCATGGTACAGTGGCATGACAGAAATGTTATCACTAGGGCTGTGGTGGTCACAAAATTTCATCCAGCTGGTGAATGTCAAGCAAGTAACTGTCGATCTTAAGGTAGTTGACAGTTAATTAACATAACACATTTAGCATCTCCTAGTTTCCACACATAATAAATCCATGTGATATAGCCTACACCATCACAATAAATCCATTATTTATTTTAGACAGTTCTAAAGAAGCATGATATGGAAGAAAACATAGTCTATTTCAGAAGAGACAGAATAGCATACCCTGAGTTGTCCGTGTTAGGTCCTGATGTGGCTATGACAAATAGCTGTGGGGCTACACTAGTTCATTTAGCAGACGATATTTGCTATAATTCTGTGGCATTATTTTATAGTATGACGATCACAACTGAACAAATTTGAATAAAATATAAATATTTTCTCAATGATTTGAGGCGTGCGCACATGCAACTATTCTGTGTTGAGCAGTTATCAAAGAAGTAAACTAGGCAAAAAGGAATTCTTGTTCAATGAACCATAAACAATTAATGAACATGCACCTGTGGAACGGTCGTTAAGACAATAACAGCTTACAGACGGTAGTTAATTACGGTCAGTTATGAAAACTTAGGACACTAAAGAGGCCTGACTCTCTAACACCAAAAGAAAAGATGCTCAGGATTCCTGCTCATCTGCGTGAACGTGCCTTAGGCATGCTGCAAGGAGGCATGAGGACTGATCAGATGTGGCCAGGGCAATAAATTGCAATGTCCATACTGTGAGACGCTAAGACAGCAATACAGGGAAACAGGACGGGCAGCTGATCGTCCTCGCAGTGGCAGACCACGTGTAAAAACACCTACACAGGATCGGTACATCCGAACATCACACCTGCGGGACAGGTACAGGATGGCAACAACAACTGCCCGAGTTACACCAGGAACGCACAATCCCTCCATCAGGGCTCAGACTGTCCCCTATAGGCTGAGAGAGGCTGGACTGAGGGCTTGTAGACCTGTTGGGCAGGCCCTCACCAGACATCACCGGCAACAATGTCGCCTATGAGCACAAACCCACCGTCGCTGGACCAGACAGGACTGGCAAAAAGTGCTCTTCACTGACTAGTCGCAGTTTTTACTCACCAGGGGTGATGGTCGGATTTGCGTTTATCGTCGAAGGAATGAGCTTTACACCGAGGCCTGTACTCTGGAGCGTGATCGATTTGGAGATGGAGGTTCCGTCATGGTCTGGGGGCGGTGTGTCACAGCATCATTGCCTGCAATGACAAGCTCAGTCCAATCTCAACGCTGTGAAGACATCCTCCTCCCTCATGTGGTACCCCTTCCTGCAGGCTCATCTGACATGACCCTCCAGCATGACAATGTCACCAAAGCCATACTGCTCGTTCTGTGCGTGATTTCCTGCAAGACAGGCATGTCAGTGTTCTGCCATGGCCAGCGAAGAGCCCGGTTCTCAATCCCATTGAGCACGTCTGGGACCTGTTGGATCGGAGGGTGAGGCTTGAGCCATTCCCCCCAGATATGTCGGGGAACTTGCAGGTGCCATGGAAGAGGCAGGGTAACATCCAAACAGTCCATGAGGGAATGCACTGCAGTACTTATTGCAGCTCAGCTGGTGTACACAGATACTGACTGTTAGTTTAGATTTTGACACCCCCCCTGTCCTGTGAAAATTGTTCAATTTATGTCTCAGTTGTTGAACATTATGTTCGTTACAAATATTTACACGTTAAGTTTTCTGAAAATAAACGCAGTTGACAGTGAGAGGGCGTTTCTTTTTTGCTGAGTTTGGTACTCCTATGTTTAGGTACTCCTTTGAGGCCCGGAGTGCTGCGTGTGCCCTTCTCCTGAGTGTGCTGCCCAATCCAGAGGCACATTTCTCTGCCTTGTTCTCCATCACCTGATCGGGTCTTTCTCATAGGCTATAAATTAAGACAGGCACATCTGGGACACAACTGCCAGTCCTAATCCAAATTCGAAGTGCATATTGAAGATATTGGAAGAACTGTCCAAAATGTACTTTTCATCCAGCCAACAAGATGGTAGGAACAGCAAAAAGCACCCCTATTGTCAATCCACTGTCCCCTGATAGTAAAAATTCCAAGCCTATTTCTGTTGCAGGAATATAAGTATTTGTTATATATGCCAGTTAGGCTCTACAACCCTTGTAGAAGTGGCCTAATGTGCTTAATTCAGAAGTTATTTGACCACCTTGGTTGTATACAAACCTTGTTGAGAACATTCTGCTGGCTGGAGCTATGATTCAAACAAGTGGCAAAGAAAAATTGTTTCTTATGCTGGGCATCATTCTCATCCGCTACAAGACCATGGTGCTTGCCTACGGACTGTGAGGAAGCACCTCAGTACTTCAGGCTCTGATCAGGCCCTACACCCAAACAAGGGGGCACTGCGTTCATCCACCTCTGAAAGCCTGCTCAACCTCCCTACCACTGAGGAGTGCAGCTCCGCTCAGCCCAGTCAAAACTGTTCGCTGCCCTGGCCCCAATGGTGGAACAAACTCCCTCACGGCGCCAGGACAGCGGAGTCAATCACCACCTTCGGAACACCTGAAACCCCACCTCTTTAAGGAATACCTAGGATAGGTTAGTAATCCCTCTCACCCCACCCCTAAGTTTTAGATGCACTATTGTTAAGTGACTGTCCCACTGGATGTCATAAGGTGAATGCACCAATTTGTAAGTCGCTCTGGATAAGAGCGTCTGCTAAATGACTTAAATGTAATGTAAATGTATGCGTGTGTGTGTATGCGTGTATGTGTGTGTGTGTGTGTGTATGCGTGTGTGTGTGTATGCGTGTTTGCGTGTGTGTGTATGCGTGTGTGTGTGTGCATGTGTGTGTGTGTGCATGTGTGCGTGTGTGTGTGTGTGTGTGTATGTATACGTGTGTGCGTGTGAGTGTGTGTGTGTGCATGTGTGTGTATGCGTGTGTGTGTATGTGTGTGTGTGTGTGTGTATACTACGTGTGTGCATGTGTGTGTGTATGCTTGTGTGTGTGCATGTGTGTGTGTGTATGTGTATGTGTGTATCGTATATGCGT
>NW_025744436.1:0-10734 GCF_021184085.1 Oncorhynchus gorbuscha | reverse complement strand
TTTTATGGGTTAACAGTGAGCTAGTGAGAGGTAATCCTCTGCTTTTTATGGGTTAACAGTGAGCTAGTGAGAGGTAATCCTCTGCTTTTTATGGGTTAACAGTGAGCTAGTGAGAGGTAATCCTCTGCTTTTTATGGGTTAACAGTGAGCTAGTGAGAGGTAATCCTCTGCTTTTTATGGGTTAACAGTGAGCTAGTGAGAGGTAATCCTCTGCTTTTTATGGGTTAACAGTGACCTAGTGAGAGGTAATCCTCTGCTTTTTATGGGTTAACAGTGAGCTAGTGAGAGGTAATCCTCTGCTTTTTATGGGTTAACAGTGAGCTAGTGAGAGGTAATCCTCTGCTTTTTATGGGTTAACAGTGAGCTAGTGAGAGGTAATCCTCTGCTTTTTATGGGTTAACAGTGAGCTAGTGAGGTAATCCTTGCTTTTTTATTGGTTAACAGTGAGCTAGTGAGAGGTAATCCTCTGCTTTTTATTGGTTAACAGTGAGCTAGTAGAGGTAATCCTCTGCTTTTTATGGGTTAACAGTGACCTAGTGAGAGGTAACTCTCTGCTTTATGGGTTAACAGTGACCTAGTGAGAGGTAATCCTCTGCTTTTATGGGTTAACAGTGACTCAGTGAGAGGTAATCCTCTGCTTTTATGGTTAACAGTGAGCTAGTGAGAGGTAATCCTCTGCTTTTTATGGGCTAACAGTGAGCTAGTGAGAGGTAATCCTCTGCTTTTTATGGGTTAACAGTGAGCTAGTTAGAGGTAATCCGCTTATGGGTTAACAGTGAGCTAGTGAGAGGTAATCCTCTGCTTTTTATTGGTTAACAGTGAGCTAGTGAGAGGTAATCCTCTGCTTTTATGGGTTAACAGTGACCTAGGTTATGGGTTAACAGTGACCTAGTGAGAGGTAATCCTCTGCTTTTTATGGGTTAACAGTGAGCTAGTGAGAGGTAATCCTGCTTTTTATGGGGTTAACAGTGAGCTAGTGAGAGGTAATCCTCTGCTTTTTATGGGTTAACAGTGAGCTAGTGAGAGGTAATCCCTCTGCTTTTTATGGTTAACAGTGACCTAGTGAGAGGCAATCCTCAGTGACCTAGTGAGAGGTAATTTTTTATGGGTTAACAGTGACCTAGTGAGAGGTAATCCTCTGCTTTTTATGGGTTAACAGTGAGCTAGTGAGAGGTAATCCTCTTATGGGTTGCGAGCTAGCAGAGGTTTTATGGGTTAACAGTGAGCTAGTTAGAGGTAATCCTCTGCTTTTTTATGGGTTAACAGTGAGCTAGTGAGAGGTAATCCTCTGCTTTTTATAGGTTAACAGTGAGCTAGTGAGAGGTAATCCTCTGCTTTTATGGGTTAACAGTGAGCTAGTGAGGTAATCCTCTGCTTTTTATGGGTTAACAGTGAGCTAGTGAGAGGTAATCCTCTGCTTTTTATGGGTTAACAGTGAGCTAGTGAGAGGTAATCCTCTGCTTTATGGGTTAACAGTGAGCTAGTGAGAGGTAATCCTCTGCTTTTATTGGTTAACAGTGAGCTAGTGAGAGGTAATCCTCTGCTTTTATGGGTTAACAGTGAGCTAGTGAGAGGTAATCCTCTGCTTTTTATGGGTTAACAGTGAGCTAGTGAGAGGTAATCCTCTGCTTTTTATGGGTTAACAGTGAGCTAGTGAGAGGTAATCCTCTGCTTTTTATGGGTTAACAGTGAGCTAGTGAGAGGTAATCCTCTGCTTTTTATGGGTTAACAGTGAGCTAGTGAGAGGTAATCCTCTGCTTTTTATGGGTTAACAGTGAGCTAGTGAGAGGTAATCCTCTGCTTTTTATGGGTTAACAGTGAGCTAGTGAGAGGTAATCCTCTGCTTTTTATGGGTTAACAGTGAGCTAGTGAGAGGTAATCCTCTGCTTTTTATGGGTTAACAGTGAGCTAGTGAGAGGTAATCCTCTGCTTTTTATGGGTTAACAGTGAGCTAGTGAGAGGTAATCCTCTGCTTTTTATGGGTTAACAGTGAGCTAGTGAGAGGTAATCCTCTGCTTTTTATGGGTTAACAGTGAGCTAGTGAGAGGTAATCCTCTGCTTTTTATGGGTGGGGAGAGGTAATCCTCTGCTTTTATGGGTTAACAGGAGCTAGTGAGAGGTAATCCTCTGCTTTTATGGGTTAACAGTGAGCTAGCAGAGAGGTAATCCTCTGCTTTTTATGGGTTAACAGTGAGCTAAAGGAGAGGTAATCCTCTGCTTTGCTATGGGTTAACAGTGAGCTAGTGAGAGGTAATCCTCTGCTTTTTATGGGTTAACAGTGAGCTAGTGAGAGGTAATCCTTGCTTTTTTATGGGTTAACAGTGAGCTAGTGAGAGGTAACCCATCTGCTTTTATGGGTTAACAGTGAGCTAGTGAGAGGTAATCCCTGCTTTTTAGGTTAACAGTGACCTAGTGAGAGGTAATCCTCATTTTTATGGTTAACAGAGCTAGTGAGAGGTAATCCTCTGCTTTTATGGGTTAACAGTGAGCTAGTGAGAGGTAATCCTCTGCTTTTATGGGTTAACAGTGAGCTAGTGAGAGGTAATCCTCTGCTTTTTATGGGTTAACAGTGAGCTAGTGAGAGGTAATCCTCTGCTTTTATGGGTTAACAGTGAGCTAGTGAGAGGTAATCCTCTGCTTTTATGGGTTAACAGTGAGCTAGTGAGAGGTAATCCCTCTGCTTTTAAGCAGTGAGCTAGTGAGATAATCCTCTGGGTTAACAGTGATCAGTGAGAGAGGTAACTCTGCTTTTTAAGGGTTAACAGTGAGCTAGTGAGAGGTAATCCTCCGCTTTATGGGGTTAACAGTGAGCTAGTGAGAGGTAATCCTGCTTTATGGGTTAACAGAGCTAGTGAGAGGTAATCCTCTGCTTTGGTGGGTTAACAGTGAGCCAGTGGAGAGGCAATCCTCTGCTTTTATGGGTTAATAGGACCCAGTGAGGAGGTAACTCTGTTTTTATGGTTAACAGTGAGCTAGTGAGAGGTAACCTGCTTTTATGGGTTAACAGTGAGCTAGTGAGAGTAACTCTGCTTTTCGTGGGCTAACAGAGCTTATGAGAGTAATCCTGCTTTTTATTATTAAATATATTGAAGAGGTGTAACCTCTGCTTTTTATGGGTTAACAGTGAGCTAGCGGACAGGTAATCCTGCTTTGTGGGTTAACAGTGAGCTAGTGAGAGGTAATCCTCTGCTTTTATGGGGTTAACAGTGAGCCAGTAGAGGTAATCCCCGGTTTTTTATGGGTTAACAGTGAGCTAGTGAGAGGTAACTTGCTTTTTGCATGGGTTAATATGAGCTAGTGAGAGGTAATCCTCTGCTTTTTATGGGTTAACAGTGAGCTAGTGAGAGGTAATCCTCTGCTTTTTATGGGTTAACAGTGAGCTAGTGAGAGGTAATCCTCTGCTTTTTATGGGTTAACAGTGAGCTAGTGAGAGGTAATCCTCTGCTTTTTATGGGTTAACAGTGAGCTAGTGAGAGGTAATCCTCTGCTTTTTATGGGTTAACAGTGAGCTAGTGAGAGGTAATCCTCTGCTTTTTATGGGTTAACAGTGAGCTAGTGAGAGGTAATCATCTGCTTTTTATGGGTTAACAGTGAGCTAGTGAGAGGTAATCCTCTGCTTTTTATGGGTTAACAGTGACCTAGTGAGAGGTAATCCTCTGCTTTTTATGGGTTAACAGTGAGCTAGTGAGAGGTAATCCTCTGCTTTTTATGGGTTAACAGTGAGCTAGTGAGAGGCAATCCTCTGCTTTTTATGGGTTAACAGTGAGCTAGTGAGAGGCAATCCTCTGCTTTTTATGGGTTAACAGTGACCTAGTGAGAGGTAATCCTCTGCTTTTTATGGGTTAACAGTGAGCTAGTGAGAGAAAATCCCTCTGCTTTTATGGGTTAACAGTGAGCTAGTGAGAGGTAATCCTGCTTTTTATGGGCTAACAGTGAGTCATGAGAGGTAATCCTGCTTGGTTATGAAGCCACAGGTGAGCTAGTGAGAGGTAATCCTGCTTTTGCCTCTTTTTCCTATTTGCGGCTCCTTCCTCTGAGAGCCTTGCAGGTGAGAGTGAGAGAGAGAGAAAGAGAGAGAGAGAGTTACAGGCCAAACCAGTAGCACAGGCAACTTACCGGTATGTGGAACATTCACATCACCACCTATGACAAGAATGTGGGGTAGCTAGAGGGAGGGAGGGGGCACAGGAAAAGGCAGAGGCAGTGATGGGAGAGAGAGAGAGAGAGAGAGAGAGAGAGAGAGAGAGAGAGAGAGAGAGAGAGAGAGAGAGAGAGAGAGAGAGAGAGAGAGAGAGAGAGACAGAGCGAGTAGATAGAGAGATATATATATATATAGACATATATATATATTAGAGCTAGATAGAGAGAGACAGACAGACAGACAGACAGACAAGACTATTTACAGACAGACAGACAGACAGACAGACAGACAGACATACAGACAGAGGAGACAGAGAGAGACAGACGCGAGAGAGAAATTGATATATAGAGAGACATATAGAGATATATAATATATAGAAGGATAAGAGAGAGAGAGAGAGAGAGAGAGAGAGAGAGAGAGAGAGAGAGGGAGAGAGAGAGGAGAAAAGAAAGAAAAGAGTTTCCCCCCACTCTGGATGTGGGTTGAGGCCAATCCACCACCACTCTCACCTTGTCTGGATCCATCTGTATATGTCCTGCAGTGATGACGTATCAGGAATGAATAGGGACGATGGAACTCAGACTGGTTCTCCAAGAGACACTGAAGGACTTGTCAGACATGAAGGATGTGTACTTGATCTGACTGGGGAAAAGACCCAGGATGTTGTCCAGGTACACAAACACAAACAGGTTCAGCATGTCCTGGAGCTCATAGTTGACCAGGTCCTGGAACACAGCGGGAGCATTGGTCAGCCTGAATGGCATAACTAAGTACTCATAGCGCCCACTAGACGTGTTAAAGGCAGTCTTCCATTCATCTCCTTCCCATAAAGGAACCAGATGGTAGGCCTTCCCGAAGATTCCAACTTGAGAAGATGGTCACTCCCTGAAGAGGTTTGACGGAGGAGAAGAGCAGAGGTAATGTGTTTTTTACTGTGATGTCATTAAGGCCTCTGTAGTATAGATATACAGCCGCAGGGTTTGATCCTTCTTCTCACAAAGAAGAATCCTGCACCGGCGGGGGGAGGTCAGATGGGCGAATACTCCTACAACGAATGAGTTCTCAATGTACTCCTCCATGTCTGGTCTCTGGCCCTGACAGGGAGTAAAAACCGCCCCCGAGGGGTTTAGTGCCTGGGGAGAAGGTCAATGGCACAGTCGTAGGTCGATGCAGAGGGAGAGAAGTAAGCACGGGCCTTGTTGAAGAACTCCCGGAGGTCCAGATACTCAACGAAATGGTGGAGAGGTCTGAGGCTTCTCTCAAGGCTGCAGCGATGTCCCGAGCAGACTGGAGTTTGACGGAGACAATGAGCATGGCAGATGGCACCAGTAGCCCCATCGATCCGGGGATTGTGCTTCTGAGCCATGAATATCCCAAAACCATGAGTACATGGGAGATTCGATGAGAGGGAACTGCATACACTCACTGTGATACTCGTAGGTCGATAGGAATTGTATTGCGGTGCACTCGGCCAATAGAACGCCCATCAGCGCTCTGACGTCCTTGGGAATGGAGGGGCTGAGTGGTGATACTGCTCGATACCAAGGTAGCATCGACAAAGCTTTCATTGGCCCCAGAGTCAATGAGCACCTTGAAATGATTTGACCTAGTCACTCCCATAAACAGGATGGCATGGAGAGGGGCTGAGTGGTGATACCCAAGCTGCGATGCCAGGTAGCATCGATAAAGCTTTCATTGGCCCCAGAGTCAATGAGCACCTTGAGTGATTTGACCTAGTCACCCCATAACAGGATGGCATGGAGAGGGGCTGAGTGGTGATACAAGCTCGATACCAAGGTAGCATCGATAAAGCTTTCATTGGCCCAGAGTCAATAGGCACCTTGAGTGATTTGGCCTGCCTGCCTTTAACAGGGTGGCATGCATCTTTATGGCTCCTGCAGAGTCAATTGAATAGTAATAGCCTGGTATTTTAAACCTGATAAGCCTGTTCTTTTCAATGGACAGGTGAAATATAATGTCCTGTAGTCCCACAATACAGACAGCTCCTGGTGTTCAGTCTGGGTAAACATTAATCCGGGAGACAATCGGAGCCCTTCCCAATTAGCTTGGGCTCTGGAGGAGGCAAGTCGACCTCCTTTGGGGATTCCCTGAGCACCCGGGTGAAGTCTGATTTTTTCCTATGAAATGGGTTTCCGGCATTCCTCGGTGTCGAGGTGGGCATTGAGAGCGAGCGAAGAGGACAGGGACAGATTCCCTCTCCTCCTCCTCGTTCGTAGCCACCCATCAATCGATGGTCAAAGCTATGAGGGAATCAATATAATAATAATCAAGGTCCATGGGCAGCTCCCGGGCTGCGAGTCGCATCTTTTGATCAACTCCGATAATCCGTGAAGGAACATATCGAACAACCCGGTTCCAGGCACCAGCCACCAACGTGTGAAAATTCACTCCGTGAGTCTACCACACTCGGGCGTCTTGATGTAGCTGGGCAGTTTCAGCCTCTCTCCAGACAACGGAGAATCAAACACCTTCCGTACTGCCGTTCACAAACTTCTCCAGACTGAGGTAAATCGGCGAACTGTTGCTCCCACACCACATAGCCCAGGCTATGCCCTCCCTGGATATCAGCGTTATGATGTGCTCTATCCTCGGTCCTCCCGAGGGAACAGAAGAAGTCTACAGCTCGAGACGAGGAGCACTGGGAGAGAAGGCCGGCATGTTCATAATCTCCAGCAACATTGCGGAGGAGGTAAGCAGGGTTCTCGGGACACTGGGGTAGGCTGGGAAAGACGCCACTGGTGGTGTGTTTGCTGATACTGGTTACTGGTGCAAGAATCCATAGACTTTATTCTGGCATTACACCAGGGTATGGGAGTCCCTCCATAAGGCATTGCAGCAACTCATTGTCTCTTCAATGGTGGCTCCTTGCTGGGGTGACAGCATTCTGGAGCTAGTCTGAGTCTGCTGGGTAAGTCATGGCCAGTTCTGCATTTCAGAACTCAAGATAAGACCCAGATGCAGACAGCTAGAATCCCAGATATTTATTGACCCAAACATGGGGCACGCAAAAGACAGGTCAAGGGAAGGCAGAGGTCAGACAAACCAGGGCAAAAGTAAATTAGGTAACGAACAGGCAGGTAGGTTCTGTGTCAGTGCTGGCAGATTTGTAATCGGTCAGAGTCAAGCAGGTACATAACGGGAGGCAGGCTCGGGGTCAGAGCAGGCAGAATGGTCAGAACCTGGGAAACAGAAACTGGAGAAAGCAGGAAGATGGGAAAGCATGCTGGTAAGACCTGACAAGACAAGACGAAATGACAACAGACAAACATTAAACACAGGTATAAATACACAAGGGATAATGGGGAAGATAGGGCGACACCTGGAGGGGGGTGGAGACAAGCACAAAGACAGGTGAAACTGATCAGGTGTGACACCTATAAGCTCAGCTCTTGGCAATAGTACTGTAGACTACTTTATCACTGACTTCAACCCAGAGTCTCTGAGTGCGTTCAAAAGTCAGTCCACTGACACCCATATCAGATCACAGCAAAATCACACTCTCTACTTGAACAGAGCTATGCTCAATCAGAGGCATCAAAGCCAAAGGAACTGAATAATATTACGAAATGCTATAAATAGAAGGAAAATTGTAGAAATCTACCAAAAACAAATTCAATCCTTCGAGAAATTCTATGACAAAATATCTCCTGTAATAGTGAATGTAAACTTGGCAGTAGAAAATGTAAACAGTATATTTGACCTCTCAGCTTCCCCTATCAAATATTTTTTTCAAGCAGACAACCTAAGATGAACAACAATGACAAATGGTTTGATGAAGAAGAAAGAATTTGCATAATCCTTTCCAACCAAAACAGAGACCCAGAAAACTTATCTACACCTTCACTATGGTGAGTCACTAAAACAATATAGAAATAAGTACTATGGGAAAGAAGGAAACAGTATCATTGATATCAGCTCAATGTAATTGAAAAATCCATAGAATCTAACCATTTCTGGGAAAATTAAAAACTTAAACAAACAACATCACAAAGAGTTATCTATCCAAAACAGAGATGAGGGCGGCAGCATAGCCTAGTGGTTAGGAGCGTTGTACTAGTAACCTGGAAGGTTGCAAGTTCAAATCCCAGAGCTGACAAGTACCAATCTGTTATTCTGTCCCTGAACAGGCAGTTAACCCACAGTTCCTAGGCCGTCATTGAAAATAAGAATTTATTCTTAACTGACTTGCCTAGTTAAATAAAGGTTTTAAAAAATGTATGGATAAACCACTTCTCTAATATTTTTGGAAAAGACAAATTGTAAAAACATATACATGATCAAGTACAAATCTTGAATAAACTTTTGAAGACTGGGAACCCACTGGATTCTCCAATTACCTTGAATGAGCTACAGGACAAAATACAAACCCTCCAACCCAAAAAGGCCTGTGGAGTTGATGGTATCCTTATTAAATGATAAATATACAGACCACACATTCCAATTGGCTATAATAAAACTCTTCAACATCATCGTCAGCTCTGGAACCCCACAATATTTGGAACAGGACTGATCACCCAATCCACAAAAGTGGAGACAAATTGCATCCCAATAACTACGCAACTTTGGGAAAATCCTCTGCATTGTCAATAACAGCCATCTCTTACATTTCCTTTGCGAAATCAATGTACTGAGCAAATGTCAAATTGACTTTTGCCAAATTACTGTATGATAGACCACGTATTCACACTGCACACCCTAATTGACAAATAAACAAACCAAAACCAAGGCAAAGTGTTCTCGTGCATTGTTGATTTCAAAAAAGCTTTTGACTCAATTTGGCATGAGGGTCTGCTATACAAATGAATGGAAAGTGATGTTGATGGAAAAACACATGACATTATAAAATCCATGTACATAAAGTGTGTGGTTAAAAATGGCAAAAAAACACATTTCTTTCCACAGAGCCGTGGGGTGAGACAGGGATGCAGTTTTTTTTAAAGCCCCACCCTTTCAACATATATATCAACAAATTGGCGAGGGCACTAGAACAGTCTGCAGCACCTGGTCTCACCCTACTAGAATCTGAAGGCAAATGTCTACTGTTTGCTGATGATCTGGTGCTTTTGTCCCAACCAATGAGGGCCTACAGCAGCACCTAGATCTTCGGCACAGATTGTGTCAGACCTGGGCCCTGACAGTGAATCTAGGTAAGACAAAAAATAAGGGTGTTCCAAAAAAGGTCCAGTTGCCAGGACCACAAATACAAATTCCATCTAGACACCGTTGTCTTAGAGCACACAACAAAATGTTACATACCTCGGCACCACAGGTAACTTCCACAAAGCTGTGAACGAGCTGAGAGACAAGGCAAGAAGGGACTTCTATGACATCAAAAGGAACATAAAATTCAATATATCAATTAGGATCTGGCTGAAAATACTTGAATCAGTTATGTAAACCATTGCCCTTTATGGTTATGAGGTTTGGGGTCCGCCCACCAACAAAGAACTCACAAAATGGGACAAACACCAAACTATGACTATGCATGCAGAATTCTGCAAAAATTATCCTCTGTGTACAACTAAAACACCAAATAATGCATGCAGAGCAGAATTAGTCCGATACTCACTAATGATCAAAATCCACTAAACTCTACAACCATCTAAAAGGAAGCGATTCCCAAACCTTCCATAACAAAGCCATCACCTACAGAGAAATTAACCTGGAGAAAGAGCCCCTAAGCAAACTGGTCCTGGAGCTCTGGTCACCAACACAAACAGACCCCACAAAGCCCCAGGACAGAAACACACTTAGAACCAAATCATGAAAAAACAAAAATATAATTATTCGACACATTGGAAATAATTTACAAAAAAACTGAGCAAACTAGAATTGCCCAGAGAGTACACAGTCACAGAATACCTGACCATTGTGACTAACCCAAAACGAAGGAAATATTTGACTATGTACAGTACAGACTGAGTGGGCATAGCCTTGCTATTGAGAAAGGCCTCCGAAGGCAGATCTGGCTCTCAAGAGAAGACAGGCTATTTGCACACTGCCCACAAAATGAGGTGGTAACTGAGCTGCACTTCCTAACTTCCTACCAAATGTGTGACCATATTAGAGACACATATTTCCCTCAGATCACACAGACCCAAAGAATTCGAAAAACAAATCCAATTTTGATAAACTCCTGTATCTATTGGGTGAAATACCACAGTGTGCACGAAAAGGGCAACCAGTGAAGAACAATTACCATTGTAATTACAACCTATATTTATGTTTATTTATTTTCCCTTTTGTACTTTAACTATTTGCACATTATTACAACATTGTATATAGACATAATATGACATTTGAAATGTCTTCATTCTTTTGGAACGTTGTGAGTGTACTGTTCAATTTTTATTGTTTATTTCACTTTTGTTCATTATATATTTGACTTGCGTTGGCAATGTAAACATATGTTTCCCATGCCAATAAAGCCCTTTGAATTGAGTGGGGGTGGGGAGAAAGAGACCCAACAGTCAGAGGTATTTCCTTACCTCAGCCAAAATAAACGTGAGAGCGGAGCCAAACTCTCTCAGCTGTTTCCTCATTTTCTCCTGCCAACAAGAGTAATTCTCACC
>NW_025744435.1:0-10739 GCF_021184085.1 Oncorhynchus gorbuscha | reverse complement strand
CTCTATCAATCTTGTTATGCAGGTGAATGAGGACCCAAAAGCGACTTGGCGAAAACAGATTTTTAATCCAGTAAAGAAACTTTACAAAACAAAAGGCATAATACTACTCGTAAAGACGAGAACAGACTGGAGACTTGATCAAGAACTGCAGGTTGCCTCGGGAAGGCACTTGAACCTAGCAGACTCAGACACCTGCTCACCACGCAGCATCTGAGGGAAACACGACACGACAGGGCAATACATAGACACAGCACGGTGAATATTAGACAAGGATCCGACAGGGCAGGAACGGAAAACAAGGAGAGAAATAGGGACTCTAATCAGGGAAAAGGATCGGGAACAGGTGTGGGAAGACTAAATGATTGATTAGGGGAATAGGAACAGCTGGGAGCAGGAACGGAACGATAGAGAGAAGAGAGAGCGAGAGAGTGAGAGAGGGAGGGGAGAGAGAGGGATAGAAAGAGGGAAAGAACCTAATAAGACCAGCAGAGGGAAACGAATAGAAGGGGAAGCACAGGGACAAGACATGATAATCAATGACAAAACATGACAGTACCCCCCCACTCACCGAGCGCCTCCTGGCGCACTCGAGGAGGAACCCTGGCGGCAACGGAGGAAATCATCAATAAGCGAACGGTCCAGCACGTCCCGAGACGGAACCCAACTCCTCTCCTCAGGACCGTAACCCTCCCAATCCACTAAGTATTGGTGACCCCGTCCCCGAGAACGCATGTCCATGATCTTACGTACCTTGTAAATAGGTGCGCTCTCGACAAGGACGGGAGGGGGAGGGAAGACGAACGGGGGTGCGAAGAAAGGGCTTGACACAGGAGACATGGAAGACAGGATGGACGCGACGAAGATGTCAAGGAAGAAGCAGGTCGCACAGCGACAGGATTGGACGACCTGGGAGACACGGAACGGACCAATGAACCGCGGAGTCAACTTACGAGAAGCTGTCGTAAGAGGAAGGTTGCGAGTGGAAAGCCACACTCTCTGGCCGCAACAATACCTTGGACTCTTAATCCTGCGTTTATTGGCGGCTCTCACAGTCTGTGCCCTGTAACGGCAAAGTGCAGACCTCACCCTCCTCCAGGTGCGCTCACAACGTTGGACAAACGCTTGAGCAGAGGGAACGCTGGACTCGGCAAGCTGGGATGAGAACAGAGGAGGCTGGTAACCCAGACTACTCTGAAACGGAGATAACCCGGTAGCAGACGAAGGAAGCGAGTTGTGAGCGTATTCTGCCCAGGGGAGCTGTTCTGCCCAAGACGCAGGGTTTCTGAAAGAAAGGCTGCGTAGTATGCGACCAATCGTCTGATTGGCCCTCTCTGCTTGACCGTTAGACTGGGGATGAAACCCGGAAGAGAGACTGACGGACGCACCAATCAAACGACAGAACTCCCTCCAAAACTGTGACGTGAATTGCGGGCCTCTGTCTGAAACGGCGTCTAACGGGAGGCCATGAATTCTGGAACACATTCTCGATGATGATTTGTGCCGTCTCAGCGGAAGGAAGTTTAGCGAGAGGAATGAAATGTGCCGCCTTAGAGAACCTATCGACAACCGTAAGAATCACAGTCTTCCCGCAGACAAAGGCAGACCGGTAATGAAGTCTAGGGCGATGTGAGACCATGGTCGAGAAGGAATGGGGAGCGGTCTGAGACGACCGGCAGGAGGAGAGTTACCCGACTTAGTCTGCGCGCAGTCCGAACAAGCAGCCACGAAACGGCGCGTGTCACGCTCCTGAGTCGGCCACCAAAAGCGCTGGCGAATAGACGCAAGAGTGCCTCGAACACCGGGATGACCAGCTAACTTGGCAGAGTGAGCCCACTGAAGAACAGCCAGACGAGTGGAAACAGGAACGAAAAGGAGGTTACTAGGACAAGCGCGCGGCGACGCAGTGTGCGTGAGTGCTTGCTTAACCTGTCTTTCAATTCCCCAGACTGTTAACCCGACAACACGCCCATAAGGAAGAATCCCTCGGGATCAGTAGAAGCCACAGACGAACTAAACAGACGGGATAAGGCATCAGGCTTGGTGTTTTTGCTACCCGGACGGTAAGAAATCACAAACTCGAAACGAGCGAAAAACAACGCCCAACGAGCTTGACGGACATTAAGTCGTTTGGCAGAACGGATGTACTCAAGGTTCTTATGGTCTGTCCAAACGACAAAAGGAACGGTCGCCCCTCCAACCACTGTCGCCATTCGCCTAGGGCTAAGCGGATGGCGAGCAGTTCACGGTTACCCACATCATAGTTGCGCTCAGATGGCGACAGGCGATGAGAAAATAAGCGCAAGGATGAACCTTATCGTCAGACTGGAAGCGCTGGGATAGAATGGCTCCCACGCCTACCTCTGAAGCGTCAACCTCGACAATGAATTGTCTAGTGACGTCAGAGTAACGAGGATAGGAGCGGACGTAAAACGTTCTTTTAGAAGATCAAAAGCTCCTGGGCGGAACCGGACCACTTAAAACACGTCTTGACAGAAGTAAGAGCTGTGAGAGGGGCAGCAACTTGACCGAAATTACGAATGAAACGCCGATAGAAATTAGCGAAACCTAAAAAGCGCTGCAACTCGACACGTGACCTTGGAACGGGCCAATCACTGACAGCTTGGACCTTAGCGGAATCCATCTGAATGCCTTCAGCGGAAATAACGGAACCGAGAAAAGTAACGGAGGAGACATGAAAAGAGCACTTCTCAGCCTTTACGTAGAGACAATTCTCTAAAAGGCGCTGTAGAACACGTCGAACGTGCTGAACATGAATCTCGAGTGACGGTGAAAAATCAGGATATCGTCAAGATAGACAAAAACAAAGATGTTCAGCATGTCTCTCAGAACATCATTAACTAATGCCTGAAAAACAGCTGGCGCATTGGCGAGACCAAACGGCAGAACCCGGTACTCAAAATGCCCTAACGGAGTGTTAAACGCCGTTTTCCACTCGTCCCCCTCTCTGATGCGCACGAGATGGTAAGCGTTACGAAGGTCCAACTTAGTAAAGCACCTGGCTCCCTGCAGAATCTCGAAGGCTGATGACATAAGGGGAAGCGGATAACGATTCTTAACCGTTATGTCATTCAGCCCTCGATAATCCACGCAGGGGCGCAGAGTACCGTCCTTCTTCTTAACAAAAAGAACCCCGCCCGGCCGGAGAGGAAGAAGGCACTATGGTACCGGCGTCAAGAGACACAGATAAATAATCCTCGAGAGCCTTACGTTCGGGAGCCGACAGAGAGTATAGTCTACCCCGAGGAGGAGTGGTCCCCGGAAGGAGATCAATACTACAATCATACGACCGGTGAGGAGGAAGGGAGTTGGCTCGGGACCGACTGAAGACCGTGCGCAGATCATGATATTCCTCCGGCACTCCTGTCAAATCGCCAGGTTCCTCCTGAGAAGTGGGGACAGAAGAAATGGGAGGGATGGCAGACATTAAACACTTCACATGACAAGAAACGTTCCAGGATAGGATAGAATTACAAGACCAATTAATAGAAGGATTATGACATACTAGCCAGGGATGACCCAAAACAACAGGTGTAAAAGGTGAACGAAAAATCAAAAAAGAAATAGTCTCACTGTGGTTACCAGATACTGTGAGAGTTAAAGGTAGTGTCTCAAATCTGATACTGGGAAGATGACTACCATCTAAGGCAAACATGGGCGTAGGCTTGTCTAACTGTCTGAAAGGAATGTTATGTTTCCGAGCCCATGCTTCGTCCATGAAACAACCCTCAGCCCCAGAGTCAATCAAGGCACTGCATGTAGCACCCGAACCAGTCCAGCGTAGATGGACCGACATAGTAGTACAGGATCTAGATGAAGAGACCTGAGTAGTAGCGCTCACCAGTAGCCCTCCGCTTACTGATGAGCTCTGGCCTTTTTACTGGACATGAATTGACAAAATGTCCATCAAATCCACAATAGAGGCACAGGCGGTTGGTGATCCTCCGTTCCCTCTCCTTGGTCGAGATGCGAATACCTCCCAGCTGCATGGGCTCAGTCTCTGAGCCAGAGGAGGGAGATGGTTGCGATGCGGAGCAGGGAAACACCGTTGACGCGAGCTCTCTTCCACGAGCTTGGTGACGAAGATCTACCCGTCGTTCTATGCGGATGGCGAGAGCAATCAAAGAGTCCACACTGGAAGGAACCTCCCGAGAGAGAATCTCATCCTTGACCACTGCGTGGAGTCCTCCAGAAAACGAGCGAGCAGCGCGCCGGCTCGTTCCAGTCACTAGAGGCAGCAAGAGTGCGAAACTCTATAGAGTAATCCGTTATGGATCGATCACCTTGGCATAGGGAAGCCAGGGCCCTAGAAGCCTCCCCACCAAAAACTGAACGGTCAAAACCCGAATCATCTCCTCTTTAAAGTTCTGGTAATTGTTAGAACAATCAGCCCTTGCCTCCCAGATAGCTGTGCCCCACTCTCGAGCCCGGCCAGTAAGGAGTGAAATGACGTAAGCAACCCGAGCTCTCTCGCTAGAGTATGTGTTGGGTTGGAGAGAGAACACAATATCACACTGGGTGAGAAAGGAGCGGCACTCCGTGGGCTGCCCGGAGTAGCAAGGTGGGTTATTAACCCTAGGTTCCGGAGGCTCGGCAGGCCAGGAAGTAACAGGTGGCACGAGACGAAGACTCTGGAACTGTCCAGAGAGGTCGGAAACCTGAGCGGCCAGGTTCTCCACGGCATGGCGAGCAGCAGACAATTCCTGCTCGTGTCTGCCGAGCATGGCTCCTGGATCTCGACGGCAGTGTTACGAGCATCTGTAGTCGCTGGGTCCATTCCTTGGTCGGATCCTTCTGTCATGCAGGTGAATGAGGACCCAAAAGCGACTTGGCGAAAACAGAGTTTTTAATCCAGTAAAGATACATAACAAAACAAAAGGCATAATACTACTCGTAAAGACGAGAACAGACTGGAGACTTGATCAAGAACTGCAGGTTGCCTCGGGAAGGCACTTGAACCTAGCAGACTCAGACACCTGCTCACCACGCAGCATCTGAGGGAAACACGACACGACAGGGCAATACATAGACACAGCACGGTGAATATTAGACAAGGATCCGACAGGGCAGGAACGGAAAACAAGGAGAGAAATAGGGACTCTAATCAGGGAAAAGGATCGGGAACAGGTGTGGGAAGACTAAATGATTGATTAGGGGAATAGGAACAGCTGGGAGCAGGAACGGAACGATAGAGAGAAGAGAGAGCGAGAGAGTGAGAGAGGGAGGGGGAGAGAGAGGGATAGAAAGAGGGAAAGAACCTAATAAGACCAGCAGAGGGAAACGAATAGAAGGGGAAGCACAGGGACAAGACATGATAATCAATGACAAAACATGACAAATCTAATCATAGCATTCCTTTCTTCTTGGCAAATGTGTTAATAATCATTCAAACTCATAAACTTAACAAATGTAGGCTTCATTCAAACATTGGCCAAGAATACTTGACTAAATTGTAGGCCATAGCCCAACAATGAGATGGGGACACTGCTATATATTCACCCAGACCCCACCGACTACATCCTCTGTAGTTAATAGATGTGATGTAGTATGCAACGTAATAAAGTTAGCCACCCCCCCCCCTCCAATTGTATTTGTCTCATGCTTTGTGAACGGGTCCTTTTCCAAAGATCCAGAGAAAAGTGAAATAGTGACAGGGGGAATAGATATACAGTGAATAACAAATCATAAATAACATGGCTATATACAGGGAGTAGTACCAGCGTGTCGATGTGCAGGAGTAAGAGGTAATTGAGGTAGCTGTACATATAGGTAGGGGTAAAGTGACTAAGCAAAGGGTTGGGTAATAGACAGTAGCATCAGCAATGTGGTGAGTATGAAAGTCAGTGTGTGTGTTGGGATGTCAGTGTTACTGTGTTGGTAGAGTCCCGTGTGTGCATAGTCAGTGCAAGTGGGTTGGTGCAAAAAAGGGTCAATGCAGGTAGCCATTTGATTAGTTATTTAGCAGTCTTATGGCTTGGCGGTAGAAGCTGTTCAGGATCCTGTTGATTCTAGACTCTGTTATCATATAGTTGTATGTTTTGAATACTTCAAAAATATACAGTGTTCAACAACATCTGCTCCCCGGGCGCCAATGACATCGATTAAGGCAGCCTCCTGCACCCCTCTGATTCAGGGGTTGGGTTAAATGCGGGAGACACATTTCGGTTGAATGTGTTCAGTTGTGCAACTGACTAGGTATCCCCTTTTGTTTAGAAAGTCAAATCAAATCAAAGATATATGAATGAGTGATGGTCCGCTCTCTACATAGGCAAGATACAGTAGATGGTATTGAGTGCAGTATATACATATGAGATGAGTATGTAAACAAGTGGCATAGTTAAAGTGGCTAGTGATACATGTATTACATAAGGATGCAGTAGATGATATAGAGTACAGTATATACATATACATATGAGATGAATAATGTAGGGAACATTATATTAGGTAGCATTGTTTAAAGTGGCTAGTGATATATTTTACATCATTTCCCATCAATTCCCATTATTAATGTGGCTGGAGTTGAGTCAGTGTGTTGGCAGCAGCCACTCAATGTTAGTGGTGGCTGTTTAACAGTCTGATGGCCTTGAGATAGAAGCTGTTTTTCAGTCTCTCGGTCCCAGCTTTGATGCACCTGTACTGACCTCGCCTTCTGGATGATAGCGGGGTGAACAGGCAGTGGCTCAGGTGGTTGCTGTCCTTGATGATCTTTATGGCCTTCCTGTGACATCGGGTGGTGTAGGTGTCCTGAAGGTTAGGTAGTTTGCCCCCGGTGATGCGTTGTGCAGACCTCACTACCCTCTGGAGAGCCTTACGGTTGTGGGCGGAGCAGTTGCCGTACCAGGCGGTGATACAGCCCGACAGAATGCTCTCGATTGTGCATCTGTAGAGTTTGTCAGTGCTTTTGGTGAAAAGCCAAATTTATTCAGCCTCCTGAGGTTGAAGAGGCGCTGCTGCGCCTTCTTCACGATGCTGTCTGTGTGGGTGGACCAATTCAGTTTGTCTGTGATGTGTACGCCGAGGAACTTAAAACTTACTACCCTCTCCACTACTGTTCCATCGATGTGGATAGGGGTGTTCCCTCTGCTGTTTCCTGAAGTCCACAATCATCTACTTAGTTTTGTTGACGTTGAGTGTGAGTTATTTTCCTGACACCACACTCCGAGGGCCCTCACCTCCTCCCTGTAGGCCGTCTCGTTGTTGTTGGTAATCAAGCCTACCACTGTTGTGTCGTCCGCAAACTTGATGATTGAGTTGGAGGCGTGCGTGGCCACGCAGTCGTGGGTGAACAGGGAGTACAGGAGAGGGCTCAGAACGCACCCTTGTGGGGCCCCAGTGTTGAGGATCAGCAGGGTGGAGATGTTGTTGCCTACCCTCACCACCTGGGGGCGGCCCGTCAGGAAGTCCAGTACCCAGTTGCACAGGGCGGGGTCGAGATCCAGGGTCTCGAGCTTGATGACGAGCTTGGAGGGCACTATGGTGTTAAATGCCAAGCTGTAGTCGATGAACAGCATTCTCACATAAGTCTACACCTTTAACTTTTTTTTCACATTTTACTACCTTAAAATTCAAACCTAAAAGAGATTAAATTATTTTTTCTACTGATCTAACAACCTACTCCTCATTTTCAAAGTGAAAGAATGTTAGTACATTTTTCTAATCAAAATAAGTTGGACAAGTCTATAACTGTTGGAAATATTATGAATAAATGAATAAACAATATCCTCATTTTAAATAGAACTGTAACTAAGTAAACTTATACTCTGTTTTATTATATCTGATTAACAATATGAGTTCATAAGAAGGGATTGTGTGACACAGACAAGGAGTAATTAAAGTTAATGAACAGCATTCCAACTAGGAAGAAAGAAATGGGTTGTGGATTAAGTAAACAGATAAGGTAGTTAACCTATGGTTGAACCGACGAAACTTAGCTCTGGGGTGTTTTAGATAAGACAGTGAGTGCATTCCTAGGTTTTCTGTGAATTAGAACTGTCAGCTAAGTGGTGATTGATAATGTTGAGGGGTCAAAGGTTAATTCAGTTATGTTGTGTGACCTGTGAGTGTGTTAGTGAGCTAGAATGAACTTTTAACCTCACTTGATTCTAGGTCGGGAGGAGGGGATTCATTCTAGAAGCAATGAAATTACGTCATGTTATTGTATATAAACTGTTGCTCATGGTAACGTGGCAGTGCATTCCGAGAATAAATTCTGTTACCTATTATTGAAAAGACTGGTCTCCGTCTATTTTATGCATACAAGAATCTTACAAATTCTCATAAAATAGATTAAAGGAATTCAATTAATGAATACATATTGGTATAATTAAATTACAGTAACACAAATTCCCTGAGTTAATCATTGGTGGAATCACCTTGGGCAGCAGTGAATCATTTGGAATAAGATTCTACCAACTTTCCCAACTCTTCGGGTTATATACTCAGTCGCTAGTTTTATTAGGTACACCACCCCGTTCACAAAAATGGTTAGCTCCTAGAGACGGTGAGTCACGTGGCCATGGGTTGCTATATAAAGCAGGCAGACGGGCATTGAGGCATTCAGTGTAATGTTTGCTTGAATGTTAGAATGGGCAAAACTTGAGTGACTTAAGCGACTTTGAGCATGGTATAATCGTCGGTACCAGGCGCACCGGTTCCAGTATCTTAGAAACGACCGGCCTCCTGGGCTTTTCACGCATGACCTGCTAGATGGCCGAATGGTAAGGAACATCAGATTTGCCACCAATGCTCCTTTTATATGACACATCACTGCACTTTATACTCCTCTGTAAACTGGTCATATCTGTATACCCGTCGCAAGACCCACTGGTTGATGCTTATTTATAAAACCTTCTTAGGCCTCACTCCCTATATCTGATATATCTACTGCAGCCCACATTCTCCACATACAACACCCATTCTGCCAGTCACATTCTGTTAAAGTCCCTAAAGCATATACATCCCTGGGTCGCTCCTGTTTTCAGTTCGCTGCAGCTAGCGACTGGAACGAGCTGCAACAAACACTCAAACTGGACAGTTTTATCTCAATCTCTTCATTCAAAGACCCAATCATGGACACTCTTTGTCAGGATTTGGCCAGGGTTGTTCCGGTGTTTGGTACTTAGATGCCCCCATTGTGCCTTTTGACCTTTTGTTTTCCCTTGATCCCCATTATTATTTGCACCTGTGCCTTGTTTCCCCTGATTGTATTTAAACCCTTTGTTTTCCTCAGTTCTTTGCTCTGTGTTTGTATGTTAGCACCCAGCCCTAGTACTCTGTGAACTCTTGTTGATCCCGGTGGACTCTCTTGTGGAATTCTGTTTTTTGTTCTTGTTTGTTTGTTTTTGAGTATCTTTTGAGGCTTTTTGTGCTTTACCTTCCACCTTGTGGATTTACCTTTTTTGTCTTGGAGGATTACCTTTGTTCTTGTGGAATTCCTTTTGAGGTTGTGGAGTTACATGTTTTCCTGAAGAACTTCACGCGCTCTCACCACTGGTGTCCCCCAGGGCTCTGTTCTTGGCCCTCTCCTATTCTCGCTATACACCAAGTCACTTGGCTCTGTCATAACCTCACATGGTCTCTCTTATCATTGCTATGCAGACGACACACAATTAATCTTCTCCTTTCCCCCTTCTGATGACCAGGTGGCGAATCGCATCTCTGCATGTCTGGCAGACATATCAGTGTGGATGACGGATCACCACCTCAAGCTGAACCTCGGCAAGACGGAGCTGCTCTTCCTCCCGGGGAAGGACTGCCCGTTCCATGATCTCGCCATCACGGTTGACAACTCCATTGTGTCCTCCTCCCAGAGCGCCAAGAACCTTGGCGTGATCCTGGACAACACCCTGTCGTTCTCAACCAACATCAAGGCGGTGGCCCGTTCCTGTAGGTTCATGCTCTACAACATCCGCAGAGTACGACCCTGCCTCACACAGGAAGCGGCGCAGGTCCTAATCCAGGCACTTGTCATCTCCCGTCTGGATTACTGCAACTCGCTGTTGGCTGGGCTCCTGCCTGTGCCATTAAACCCCTTCAACTCATCCAGAACGCCGCAGCCCGTCTGGTGTTCAACCTTCCCAAGTTCTCTCACGTCACCCCGCTCCTCCGTTCTCTCCACTGGCTTCCAGTTGAAGCTCGCATCCGCTACAAGACCATGGTGCTTGCCTACGGAGCTGTGAGGGGAACGGCACCTCAGTACCTCCAGGCTCTGATCAGGCCCTACACCCAAACAAGGGCACTGCGTTCATCCACCTCTGGCCTGCTCGCCTCCCTACCACTGAGGAAGTACAGCTCCCGCTCAGCCCAGTCAAAACTGTTCGCTGCCCTGGCCCCCCAATGGTGGAACAAACTCCCTCACGACGCCAGGACAGCGGAGTCAATCACCACCTTCCGGAGACACCTGAAACCCCACCTCTTTAAGGAATACCTAGGATAGGATAAGTAATCCTCTCACCCCACCCCCCCTAAGTTTTAGATGCACTATTGTTAAGTGACTGTCCCACTGGATGTCATAAGGTGAATGCACCAATTTGTAAGTCGCTCTGGATAAGAGCGTCTGCTAAATGACTTAAATGTAAATGTCTTAAATGTAAATACACCGTCTCAAGTACTGCTGTGTCTGCCTCATCTTCTGGGTTCTGCCGACTATTCGTGGCTCAGTTGGTTGAGTGACTGTTTCTCACTCCGGAGACCCGGGTTCGTAACCTGGGTCCTGACAGAAA